>NC_092162.1:72146736-72292279 GCF_045791955.1 Oncorhynchus clarkii lewisi
CTTCTCTCTGTGATCCATCTAGCCCGTCTTCTCTCTGTCCTCCATCTAGCCCGTCTTCTCTCTGTGATCCATCTGGCCCGTCTTCTCTCTGCCATCCATCTAGCCTGTCTTCTCTCTGTGATCCATCTAGCCTGCCTTCTCTGTAATCCATCTATCCTGTCTTCTCTCTGTGATCCATCTAGCCTGTCTTCTCTGTGATCCATCTAGCCTGTCTTCTCTCTGTCATCCATCTAGCCTGTCTTCTCTGTATGATCCATCTAACCCGTCTTCTCTCTGTGATCCATCTAGCCCGTCTTCTCTGTGTGATCCATCTAGCCTGTCTTCTCTCTGTGATCCATCTAGCCTGTCTTCTCTGTGTGATCCATCTAACCTGTCTTCTCTGTGATCCATCTAGCCTGTCTTCTCTGTGTGATCCATCTAGCATGTCTTCTCTCTGTGATCCATCTAACCTCGTCTTCTCTGTGTTCTCTGTGATCCATCTAGCCTGTCTTCTCTCTGTCATCCATCTAGCCTGTCTTCTCTGTATGATCCATCTAACCTGTCTTCTCTCTGTGATCCATCTAGCCCGTCTTCTCTGTGTGATTCATCTAGCCTGTCTTCTCTCTGTGATCCATCTAGCCTGTCTTCTCTGTAATCCATCTAGCCTGTCTTCTCTCTGTGATCCATCTAGCCTGTCTTCTCTGTGATCCATCTAGCCTGTCTTCTCTCTGTCATCCATGTAGCCTGTGTTCTTTGTATGATCCATCTAGCCCGTCTTCTCTCTGTGATCCATCTAGCCCGTCTTCTCTGTGTGATCCATCTAGCCTGTCTTCTCTCTGTGATCCATCTAGCCTGTCTTCTCTGTGTGATCCATATAACCTGTCTTCTCTGTGATCCATCTAGCCCGTCTTCTCTCTGTGATACATCTAGCCTGTCTTCTCTGTGTGATCCATCTATCCCGTCTTCTTTCTGTGATCCATCTAGCCCGTCTTCTCTCTGTTATCTATCTAGCCCTTCTTCTCTCTGTGATCCATCTAGCCTGTCTTCTCTCTGTGATCCATCTATCCCTTCTTCTCTCTGTGATCCATCTAGCCCGTCTTCTCTGTGTGATCCATCTAGCCTGTCTTCACTCTGTGATCCATCTAGCCTGTCTTCTCTCTGTGATCCATCTAGCCTGTCTTCTCTCGGTGATCCATCTAGCCTGTCTTCTCTGTGATCCATCTAGCCTGTCTTCTCTCTGTGATCCATCTAGCCTGTCTTCTCTCTGTCAACCATCTAACCTCGTTCTTCTCTTGAATAAAAACAATGATTTTGTTACTTTGTTGCAGTTGTACAGTTTCAGTCATTGGACTTTGAATTATATTCTCTCTTGTTTCCAATGAGCAGCCCTTCAATACCATGTATGAATTTATAGAAGTGAATCAGCCCTCCCTATATTTTATTATATTCTCTCTTGTTTCCAATGAGCAGCCCTTCAATACCATGTATGAATTTATAGAAGTGAATCAGCCCTCCCTATATTTTATTATATTCTCTCTTGTTTCCAATGAGCAGCCCTTCAATACCATGGATGAATTTATAGAAGTGAATCAGCCATCCCTATATTTTATTATATTCTCTCTTGTTTCCAATGAGCAGCCCTTCAATACCATGTATGAATTTATAGAAGTGAATCAGCCATCCCTATATTTTATTTTATTCTAAATTGTCCAACCTGATCTATAATCTGTCTTTCATATTGGCAGACAAAGCCCTAGCAGAGACTCGTTATTAAAAACCGTATCTTACTCTGGGCCCTTTCACCAGAGATACACAGCGACAGAGACCGAGAACGAGAACGAGACCGAGACAGAGTTTAGGGAATACAACACGGCACAGACACCATCTGTCTAATCCAACCAATATTATTGTCTGATTAAAATTATTCAAATATGAAAACCATGGGATAGTGTATGTGAGAGAAAGAGAGAGAGAAAGAGCGAGAGAGGTGGAGAGCAGTAGAGAAAGCACAGGGTGGTTTGAAAGAGAGACTGTGGGGTTATAGAAGAACGGACAGGGGAGAGAGATAGAGAAGGAAAGGGAGCTGTGAGACCGTCACTGATCTGATCTGATCATATCCGTCTCCCTCTCTCCTCATTGTCAAATGACATGCTGCTTCTGCCGCATCCACCTTCCTCTCTCTCTCCCTCTCTCCCCTTTACTCTCTGTCCTGATCTGTTTCTCCCCTTCTCCCTGTCCCTCCTCTAATTCTCTCTCTCCCTCTCTGTCTCTACTATCCTTTCTCTGTCCTAATCTCTCTCTTCCCATTTCCTTGTCTCCTCTGTCCTCTCCCCATTTCCTTGTCTCCTATCCCCTCTGTTCTCTCCCCCTCTTCTCCTATTCTTAATGTCCTCTTCCCCTCCTCTCCTATCCCCTCTGTCCTCTCTCCCTCCTCTCGATCCCCTCTGTCCTCTCCTATCCCCTCTGTCCTCTCCACCTCTTGTTTCCTTCTTAACTCCCACTTAGCCTATGCACTCCTCTCTCTTTCAATCTCTCGCTCAATACAGGCTTAATAAAATAAAATAGTATTTGTCACATGTGCCGAATACAGGTGTAGAACAGTTTCACCTTACAAGCTCTTTAACCAACGATGCAGTTTTAAGAAAAAAAAGAAGAAAACAATCAAATGAAAAAAGTAAACAAATAATTAAAGAGCAGTAAATAACAATAGCAGAGCTATATACAGGGGTACCAGTACAGAGTCAATGTGTCAATGTGCGGGGGGCACCGGTGTCGAGGTAATTGAGATTATGTACATGCAGGTACGGTTGTTAATTGGCTATGCACAGATAATAACAGAGAGCAGTAGCAGCATATGGGGGGAGGGGGGGGGGGGGGTGCAAATAGTCTGGGCAGCCATTTGAATAGCTGTTCAGGAGTCTTATTTTTGGGGGGTAGAAGCTGGAGCTAGACTCTGGTACCGCTTGCCGTGTGATTTTTAGGGCCTTCCTCTGACACTGCCTGGTTTAGAGGTCCTGGATGGCAGGAAGCTTGGCCCCGGTGATGTACTGGGCCTCTGTAGTGCCTTGCGGTCGGAGACCGAGCAGTGTAGTCATGGCTCTATGTAGTACTGTGGAATAGAGTTCCATGTAGTCATGGCTCTATGTAGTACTGTGGAATAGAGTTCCATGTAGTCATGACTCTATGTAGTACTGTGGAATAGAGTTCCATGTAGTCATGGCTCTATGTAGCACTGTGGAATAGAGTTCCATGTAGTCATGGCTCTATATAGCACTGTGGAATAGAGTTCCATGTAGTCATGGCTCTATGTAGTACTGTGGAATAGAGTTCCATGTTGTCATGTCTCTATGTAGTACTGTGGAATAGAGTTCCATGTAGTCATGACTCTATGTAGTACTGTGGAATAGAGTTCCATGTAGTCATGGCTCTATGTAGCACTGTGGAATAGAGTTCCATGTAGTAATGGCTCTATGTAGTACTGTGGAATAGAGTTCCATGTGGTCATGGCTCTACGTAGTCCTGTGGAATAGAGTTCCATGTAGTCATGGCTCTATGTAGTACTGTGGAATAGAGTTCCATGTAGTCATGGCTCTATGTAGTACTGTGGAATAGAGTTCCATGTTGTCATGTCTCTATGTAGTACTGTGCGCCTCCCATAGTCTGTTCTGGACTTGGGGACTGTGAAGAGACCTCTGGTGGCATGTCTTGTGGGATAGGCATGGGTGTCCGAGCTGTGGGCCAGTAGTTTAGACAGACAGCTCTGTGCATTCAAAGTGTCAATACCGCTCATAATTAAAAGTAGCGATGAAGTCAATCTCTCCTCCACTTTGAGCCAGGAGAGACTGACATGCATGTCATTAATATTAGCTGTCTGTGTATATCCAAGGGTCAGCCGGGCTGCCCTGTTCTGAGACAATTTCAATTTTCCTAAGTCCTTTTTTGTGGTACCTGACCACACGACTGAACAGTAGCCAAGGTTCGACAAAACTAGGGCCTGTAGGACCTGCCTTGTTGATAGTGTTGTTAAGAAGGTAGAAACTAGGGCCTGTAGGACCTGCCTTGTTGATAGTGTTGTTAAGAAGGTAGAAACTAGGACCTGTAGGACCTGCCTTGTTGATAGTGTTGTTAAGAAGGTAGAAACTTGGGCCTGTAGGACCTGCCTTGTTGAAAGTGTTGTTAAGTTAGAAACTAGGGCCTGTAGGACCTGCCTTGTTGATAGTGTTGTTAAGAAGGTAGAAACTAGGGCCTGTAGGACCTGCCTTGTTGATAGTGATGTTAAGAAGGTAGAAATTAGGGCCTGTAGGACCTGCCTTGTTGATAGTGTTGTTAAGAAGGTAGAAACTAGGGCCTGTAGGACCAGCCTTGTTGATAGTGTTGTTAATAAGAAGGTAGAAACTAGGGCCTGTAGGACCTGCCTTGTTGATAGAGTTGTTAATAAGAAGGTAGAAACTAGGGCCTGTAGGACCTGCCTTGTTGATAGTGCTGTTAAGAAGGTAGAAACTAGGGCCTGTAGGACCTGCCTTGTTGATAGTGCTGTTAAGAAGGTAGAAACTAGGGCCCGTAGGACCTGCCTTGTTGATAGTGTTGTTAAGAAGGTAGAAACTAGGACCTGTAGGACCTGCCTTGTTGATAGTGTTGTTAAGAAGGTAGAAACTTGGGCCTGTAGGACCTGCCTTGTTGATAGTGTTGTTAAGAAGGTAGAAACTAGGGCCTGTAGGACCTGCCTTGTTGATAGTGTTGTTAAGAAGGTAGAAACTTGGGCCTGTACAGACCTGCCTTGTTGATAGTGTTGTTAAGGTAGAAACTAGGGCCTGTAGGACCTGCCTTGTTTATAGTGTTGTTAAGAAGGTAGAAACTAGGGCCTGTAGGATCTGCCTTGTTGATAGTGTTGTTAAGAAGGTAGAAACTAGGGCCTGTAGGACCTGCCTTGTTGATAGTGATGTTAAGAAGGTAGAAATTAGGGCCTTTAGGACCTGCCTTGTTGATAGAGTTGTTAATAAGAAGGTAGAAACTAGGGCCTGTAGAACCTGCCTTGTTGATAGTGATGTTAAGAAGGTAGAAACTAGGGCCTGTAGGACCAGCCTTGTTGATAGTGTTTTTAATAAGAAGGTAGAAACTAGGGCCTGTAGGACCTGCCTTGTTGATAGAGTTGTTAATAAGAAGGTAGAAACTAGGGCCTGTAGGACCTGCCTTGTTGATAGTGCTGTTAAGAAGGTAGAAACTAGGGCCTGTAGGACCTGCCTTGTTGATAGTGTTGTTAAGAAGGTAGAAACTAGGGCCTGTAGGACCTGCCTTGTTGATAACGTTGTTTAGAAGGTAGAAACTAGGGCCTGTAGGACCTGCCTTGTTGATAATGTTGTTAAGAAGGCAGAGCATCACTTTATTATAGACAGACTTCTCCCCATCTTAGCTACTACTGCATCAATATGTTTTGACCATTACAGTTTACAATCTAGTGTTACTCCAAACAGTTTGTCATCTCAACGTGCTCAATATCCACATTATGTATAGACAGAAAGATAATCGTAGACCTCCACAAGTCTGGTTCATCCTTGGGATTTCCAAACACCTGAAGGTACCACGTTCATATGTACAAACAGTAGTACGCAAGTATAAACACCATGGGACCACGCAGCCATCATACCGCTCAGGAAGGAGACGCATTCTGTCTCCTAGAGATGAACGTACAATGGCGCGAAAAGTGCAAATCAATCCCAGAACAACAGCAAAGGACCTCGTGAAGATGCTGGAGGAAACTGGTACAAAAGTATCTATATGCACAGTAAAAAGAGTCCTATATCGACATAACCTGAAAGGCCGCTCAGCAAGGAAGAAGCCACTGCTCCAAAACCGCCATAAAAAAGACCAGACTACGGTTTGCAACTGCACATGGGGACAAAGATCATACTTTTTGGAGAAATGTCCTCTGGTCTGATGAAACAATAATAGTACTGTTTGGCCATAATGACCATTGTTATGTTTGGAGGAAAAAGGGGTAGCAAGCCAAAGAACACCATCCCAAACGTGAAGCACGGGGTTGGCAGCATAATTTTGTGGGGGTGCTTCACAAAATAGATGGCATCATGAGGTAGGACAATTATGTGGATATATTGAAGCAACATCTCAAGACATCAGTCAGGAAGTTAAAGCTTGGTCGCAAATGGTTCTTCCAAATAGACAATGACCACAAGCATACTTCCAACATAAGTGCAAAATGGCTTAAGGACAACAAAGTCAATCCCATAAAAAAATTGTGGGCAGAACTTAAAAAGTGTGTGCAAGCAAGGAGACCTACAAATCGGAGTTGTGTCATGAGACCACTAGTTCATGACAAGCTTTGTTTTCAAAACTGTACTGTTGACATGAATTCTGATTATTTCCAGGGATACAAATATTATATTTCCCTTGACGGAGTGTTATTGAATGTTTAATAGACCTCAACTTACCCCACTCTTCCCTATGTTTTCACCTTACCCCACTCTTCCCTATGATTTCAACTTACCCCACTCTTCCCTATGTTTTCACCTTACCCCACCCTCCCCTATGTTTTCAACTTACCCCACTCTTCCCTATGTTTTCAATCTTCAGTAAACAAAAGCTTGTATATATGCATATTCCACATGAAATGACTTTACTTTACTTCCAGGAAGATAGAATAGCCTACAGTAATATCTTTGTACTGATAATGCTGCTGGCTGTGCTTTCAGATATAAGTCCCCGACTCCCAATACAAATCAGCAAAAACTTCCTGCATTCACTCCACACTTAGACCAGAGCCTGAACAAGAGCATTTATCACCACATGCTCCAATATGCACTCTCTTTTCCTTTGAACAGAATGTATGTGTGTGTGTGTGTGTGTGTGTGTGTGTGTGTGTGTGTGTGTGTGTGTATGTGTGTGTGTGTGTGTGTGTGTGTGTGTGTGTGTGTGTGTGTGTGTGTGTGTGTGTGTATGTGTGTGTGTGTTTGCTTGCCTGCCCGCTGGTACAGCTGAAATCATTTAGCAGCTCAACACAGAAGACAGATAACTGTAATAAAAAGCTATAAGCATCACGTATAATAGCAGGCAGACCAAAACACAATACCTTAAGCTTCAGTGACAGACCAGTCATCATGATGTACTGTTCCTCATAAAACATATCTATTCTGTTAGACCAGAGGTGAGTTAAACAAGTCTTCCATTTGCGGCAAATATTAAACCTTTATTTTTTTCTACATGAAAGTCATACTGTGACGAGGTTGTCTTTTTCAGATGAGACCTGTATAAATACATCAAACATACATACGACATTACAAAACATATTACGAATACCAGACACATTTATCAACATAGGAGTCTCCGATCCTTACTCTGAACTGACCAAGAGGGACCAGAAAATCACATTTCAGAGAGCTGTGTACGTTGTTCCACATAAAGGACACACAAAAAAAAAAAAAATGCAGCTTTACCCAACTCTGTGGAGACTGAATGGGCCTTCAGTGTTATCCAAGCCTGAGGCTGGGTTTGGTCATTTGTAAGTCTAAATTGAATTAATGATGATAGATACGTAGGAAGTTTCTGCATGAGTCTTTTGTAGATCAACACAATAAAATGCTGCTCTCTCCTTACATAGAAAGAGGCCCAATCCACTTCTTGATACAAAATACAATGGTGAGTTCTAGAACCATCATCATCATTAATAAACCTAAGGGAACAACGGTGAGTTCTAGAACCATCATCATCATGAAAAAACCTAAGGGAACAATGGTGAGTTCTAGAACCATCACCAGTAATAAACCTAAGGGAACAATGGTGAGTTCTAGAACCATCACCAGTAATAAACCTAAGGGAACAATGGTGAGTTCTAGAACCATCACCAGTAACAAACCATAAGGGAACAATGGTGAGTTCTAGAACCATCACCAGTAATAAACCTAAGGGAACAACGGTGAGTTCTAGATCCATCACCAGTAATAAACCTAAGGGAACAATGGTGAGTTCTAGAACCATCACCAGCAATAAACCTAAGGGAACAATGGTGAGTTCTAGAACCATCACCAGTAATAAACCTAATGGAACAATGGCGAGTTCTAGAACCATCACAAGCAATAAACCTAAGGGAACAACGGTGAGTTCTAGAATCATCACCAGTAATCAACCTAAGGGCCCAATCGGGAGTTCTAGAACCATCAGCAGTAATCAACCTAAGAACACATAACTGACCCTGTATATATTATGGTATTAACTGACCCAGTTTATAGTATGGTATTAACTGACCCTGTATATAGTGTGGTATTAACTGACCCTGTATATAGTATGGTACTAACTGACCATGTATATAGTATGGTATTGATCTGACCCTGTAAATAGTATGGTACTAACTGACCCTGTATATAGTATGGTATTAACTGACCCTGTATATAGTATGGTATTAACTGACCCTGTATATAGTATTAACTGACCCTGTATATAGTATGTTATTAACTGACCCTGTATATAGTATGGTATTATCTGACCCTGTATATGGTATGGTATTAAGTGACCCTGTATATAGTATGGTATTAACTGACCCTGTATATAGTATGGTATTAACTGACCCTGTATATAGTATGGTATTACCTGACCCTGTATATAGTATGGTATTAACTGACCCTGTATATAGTATGGTATTAACTGACCCTGTATATAGTATGGTATTAACTGACCCTGTAAATAGTATTACGTGACCCTGTATATAGTATGGTATTAACTGACCCCGTATATAGTATGGTACTAACTGACCCGGTATATAGTATGGTATTAACTGACCCTGTATATAGTATGGTATTAACTGACCCTGTAAATAGTATTAAGTGACCCTGTATATATAGTATGGTATTAACTGACCCCGTATATAGTATGGTATTAACTGACCCTGTATATAGTACTAACTGACCCTGTATATAGTATGGTATTAACTGACCCTGTATATAGTATGGTATTAACTGACCCTGTATATAGTGTGGTATTAACTGATCCTCTATATAGTGTGGTATTAACTGACCCTGTATATAGTATGGTATTAACTGACCCCGTATATAGTATGGTATTCACTGTCCCTGTATATAGTATTAAGTTACCCTGTATATAGTATGGTATTAACTGACCCTGTATATAGTATTAACTGACCCTGTATATAGTATGGTATTATCTGACCCTGTATATAGTATAGTATTAACTGACCCTGTATATAGTATGGTATTAACTGACCCTGTATATAGTATGGTATTAAATGACCCTGTGTATAGTATGGTATTAACTGACCCTGTATATAGTATGGTATGAACTGACCCTGTATATAGTGTGGTATTAACTGACCCTGTATATAGTATGGTATTATCTGACCCTGTATATAGTATGGTATTAACTCACCCTGTATATAGTATTAACTGACCCTGTATATAGTATGGTATTAACTGACCCTGTATATAGTATGGTATTAACTGACCCTGTATATAGTCTTAACTGACCCTGTATATAGTATGGTATTAACTGACCCTGTATATAGTATGGTATTAACTGACCCTGTATATAGTATGGTATTAACTGACCCTGTATATAGTATGGTATTAACTGACCCTGTATATAGTATGGTATTATCTGACCCTGTATATAGTATGGTATTAACTGACCCTGTATATAGTATTAACTGACCCTGTATATAGTATGGTATTAACTGACCCTGTATATATTATGATATTAACTGACCCTGTATATAGTATGGTATTAACTGACCCCGTATATAGTATGGTATTGAACTGACCCTGTATATAGTATGGTATTAACTGACCCTGTATATAGTATGGTACTAACTGACCCTGTATATAGTGTGGTATTAACTGACCCTGTATATAGTATTGTATTAACTGACCCTGTATATAATATGGTATTAACTGACCCTGTATATAGTATGGTATTAACTGACCCTGTATATAGTATGGTATTGAACTGACCCTGTATATAGTATGGTATTGAACTGACCCTGTATATGATATG
This sequence comes from Oncorhynchus clarkii lewisi, assembly GCF_045791955.1. Taxonomy (NCBI): domain Eukaryota; kingdom Metazoa; phylum Chordata; class Actinopteri; order Salmoniformes; family Salmonidae; genus Oncorhynchus; species Oncorhynchus clarkii. Next base: position 72,156,730 of record NC_092162.1, read on the forward strand.
GTATTAACTGACCCTGTGTATAGTATGGTATTAAATGACCCTGTATATAGTATGGTATTGAACTGACCCTGTATATAGTATGGTATTAACTGACCCTGTATATAGTATGGTATTGATCTGACCCTGTATATAGTATGGTATTGATCTGACCCTGTATATAGTATTAACTGACCTTGTATATAGTATGGTATTGATCTGACCCTGTATATATTATGGTATTAACTGACCCTGTATATAGTATGGTATTGATCTGACCCTGTATATATTATGGTATTAACTGACCCTGTATATAGTATGGTATTAACTGACCCTGTATATAGTATGGTATTGATCTGACCCTGTATATAGTATGGTATTAACTGACCCTGTATATAGTATGGTATTGATCTGACCCTGTATATATTATGGTATTAACTGACCCTGTATATAGTATGGTATTGATCTGACCCTGTATATATTATGGTATTAACTGACCCTGTATATAGTATGGTATTGATCTGACCCTGTATATATTATGGTATTAACTGACCCTGTATACAGTATGGTATTAACTGACCCTGTATATAGTATGGTATTGATCTGACCCTGTATATAGTATGGTATTAACTGACCCTGTATATATTATGGTATTAACTGACCCTGTATATAGTATGGTATTGATCTGACCCTGTATATAGTATGGTATTGATCTGACCCTGTATATATTATGGTATTAACTGACCCTGTATATAGTATGGTATTGATCTGACCCTGTATATATTATGGTATTAACTGACCCTGTATATAGTATGGTATTGATCTGACCCTGTATATAGTATGGTATTAACTGACCCTGTATATAGTATGGTATTGATCTGACCCTGTATATAGTATGGTATTGATCTGACCCTGTATATAGTATGGTATTGATCTGACCCTGTATATATTATGGTATTAACTGACGCTGTATATAGTATGGTATTGATCTGACCCTGTATATATTATGGTATTAACTGACCCTGTATATAGTATGGTATTGATCTGACCCTGTATATAGTATGGTATTAACTGACCCTGTATATAGTATGGTATTGATCTGACCCTGTATATAGTATGGTATTGATCTGACCCTGTATATAGTATGGTATTGATCTGACCCTGTATATATTATGGTATTAACTGACCCTGTATATAGTATGGTATTGATCTGACCCTGTATATATTATGGTATTAACTGACCCTGTATATAGTATGGTATTGATCTGACCCTGTATATAGTATGGTATTAACTGACCCTGTATATAGTATGGTATTGATCTGACCCTGTATATAGTATGGTATTGATCTGACCCTGTATATAGTATGGTATTGATCTGACCCTGTATATATTATGGTATTAACTGACCCTGTATATAGTATGGTATTGATCTGACCCTGTATATAGTATGGTATTAACTGACCCTGTATATAGTATGGTATTAACTGACCCTGTATATAGTATGGTATTAACTGACCCTGTATATATTATGGTATTAACTGACCCTGTATATAGTATGGTATTGATCTGACCCTGTATATATTATGGTAATAACTGACCCTGTATATAGTATGGTATTAACTGACCCTGTATATAGTATGGTATTGATCTGACCCTGTATATATTATGGTAATAACTGACCCTGTATATAGTATGGTATTAACTGACCCTGTATATAGTATGGTATTGATCTGACCCTGTATATAGTATGGTATTAACTGACCCTGTATATAGTATGGTATTGATCTGACCCTGTATATAGTATGGTATTGATCTGACCCTGTATATAGTATGGTATTAACTGACCCTGTATATATTATGGTATTAACTGACCCTGTATATAATATGGTATTAACTGACCCTGTATATAGTATGGTATTGATCTGACCCTGTATATAGTATGGTATTAACTGACCCCGTATATAGTATGGTATTGAACTGACCCTGTATATAGTATGGTATTAACTGACCCTGTATATAGTATGGTACTAACTGACCCTGTATATAGTGTGGCATTAACTGACCCTGTATATAGTATTGTATTAACTGACCCTGTATATAATATGGTATTAACTGACCCTGTATATAGTATGGTATTAACTGACCCTGTATATAGTATGGTATTAACTGACCCTGTATATAGTATGGTATTAACTGACCCCGTATATAGTATGGTATTGAACTGACCCTGTATATAGTATGGTATTGAACTAACCCTGTATATAATATGGTATTAACTGACCCTGTATATAGTATGGTATTAAATGACCCTGTATATAGTATGGTATTGATCTGACCCTGTATATAGTATGGTATTGAACTGACCCTGTATATAATATGGTATTAACTGACCCTGTATATAGTATGGTATTAAATGACCCTGTATATAGTATGGTATTGAACTGACCCTGTATATAGTTTGGTATTAACTGACCCTGTATATAGTATGATATTAACTGACCCTGTATATAGTATGGTATTGAACTGACCCTGTATATAATATAGTATTAACTGACCCTGTATATAGTATGGTATTAACTGACCCTGTATATAGTATGGTATTGATCTGACCCTGTATATAGTATGGTATTAACTGACCCTGTATATAGTATGGTATTAACTGACCCTGTATATAATATGGTATTAACTGACCCTGTATATAGTATGGTATTAACTGACCCTGTATATAATATGGTATTGATCTGACCCTGTATATAGTATGGTATTGAACTGACCCTGTATATAATATGGTATTAACTGACCCTGTATATAGTATGGTATTAACTGACCCTGTATATAGTATGGTATTAAATGACCCTGTATATAGTATGGTATTGAACTGACCCTGTATATAATATGGTATTAACTGACCCTGTATATAGTATGGTATTAACTGACCCTGTATATAGTATGGTATTGATCTGACCCTGTATATAGTATGGTATTAACGGACCCTGTATATAGTATGGTATTGATCTGACCCTGTATATAGTATGGTATTGATCTGACCCTGTATATAGTATTAACTGACCTTGTATATAGTATGGTATTGATCTGACCCTGTATATAGTATGGTATTAACTGACCCTGTATATAGTATGGTATTGATCTGACCCTGTATATAGTATGGTATTAACTGACCCTGTATATAGTATGGTATTGATCTGACCCTGTATATAGTATGGTATTGATCTGACCCTGTATATAGTATGGTATTGATCTGACCCTGTATATAGTATGGTATTGATCTGACCCTGTATATAGTATGGTATTGATCTGACCCTGTATATAGTATGGTATTGATCTGACCCTGTATATAGTATGGTATTAACTGACCCTGTATATAGTATGGTATTAAATGACCCTGTATATAGTATGGTATTGAACTGACCCTGTATATAGTATGGTATTGAACTGACCCTGTATATAGTATGGTATTAACTGACCCTGTATATAGTATGGTATTGAACTGACCCTGTATATAATATGGTATTAACTGACCCTTTATATAGTATGGTATTAACTGACCCTGTATATAGTATGGTATTGATCTGACCCTGTATATAGTATGGTATTAACTGACCCTGTATATAGTATGGTATTAACTGACCCTGTATATAATATGGTATTAACTGACCCTGTATATAGTATGGTATTAACTGACCCTGTATATAATATGGTATTGATCTGACCCTGTATATAGTATGGTATTGAACTGACCCTGTATATAATATGGTATTAACTGACCCTGTATATAGTATGGTATTAACTGACCCTGTATATAGTATGGTATTAAATGACCCTGTATATAGTATGGTATTGAACTGACCCTGTATATAATATGGTATTAACTGACCCTGTATATAGTATGGTATTAACTGACCCTGTATATAGTATGGTATTGATCTGACCCTGTATATAGTATGGTATTAACTGACCCTGTATATAGTATGGTATTGATCTGACCCTGTATATAGTATGGTATTAACTGACCCTGTATATAGTCTTAACTGACCCTGTATATAGTATGGTATTAACTGACCCTGTATATAGTATGGTATTAACTGACCCTGTATATAGTATGGTATTAACTGACCCTGTATATAGTATGGTATTAACTGACCCTGTATATAGTATGGTATTATCTGACCCTGTATATAGTATGGTATTAACTGACCCTGTATATAGTATTAACTGACCCTGTATATAATATGGTATTAACTGACCCTGTATATAGTATGGTATTAACTGACCCTGTATATAGTATGGTATTGAACTGACCCTGTATATAGTATGGTATTGAACTGACCCTGTATATGATATGGTATTAACTGACCCTGTATATAGTATGGTATTAAATGACCCTGTATATAGTATGGTATTGAACTGACCCTGTATATAGTATGGTATTAACTGACCCTGTATATAGTATGGTATTGATCTGACCCTGTATATAGTATGGTATTGATCTGACCCTGTATATAGTATTAACTGACCTTGTATATAGTATGGTATTGATCTGACCCTGTATATATTATGGTATTAACTGACCCTGTATATAGTATGGTATTGATCTGACCCTGTATATATTATGGTATTAACTGACCCTGTATATAGTATGGTATTAACTGACCCTGTATATAGTATGGTATTGATCTGACCCTGTATATAGTATGGTATTAACTGACCCTGTATATAGTATGGTATTGATCTGACCCTGTATATATTATGGTATTAACTGACCCTGTATATAGTATGGTATTGATCTGACCCTGTATATATTATGGTATTAACTGACCCTGTATATAGTATGGTATTGATCTGACCCTGTATATATTATGGTATTAACTGACCCTGTATATAGTATGGTATTAACTGACCCCGTATATAGTATGGTATTGATCTGACCCTGTATATAGTATGGTATTAACTGACCCTGTATATATTATGGTATTAACTGACCCTGTATATAGTATGGTATTGATCTGACCCTGTATATAGTATGGTATTGATCTGACCCTGTATATATTATGGTATTAACTGACCCTGTATATAGTATGGTATTGATCTGACCCTGTATATATTATGGTATTAACTGACCCTGTATATAGTATGGTATTGATCTGACCCTGTATATAGTATGGTATTAACTGACCCTGTATATAGTATGGTATTGATCTGACCCTGTATATAGTATGGTATTGATCTGACCCTGTATATAGTATGGTATTGATCTGACCCTGTATATATTATGGTATTAACTGACCCTGTATATAGTATGGTATTGATCTGACCCTGTATATATTATGGTATTAACTGACCCTGTATATAGTATGGTATTGATCTGACCCTGTATATAGTATGGTATTAACTGACCCTGTATATAGTATGGTATTGATCTGACCCTGTATATAGTATGGTATTGATCTGACCCTGTATATAGTATGGTATTGATCTGACCCTGTATATATTATGGTATTAACTGACCCTGTATATAGTATGGTATTGATCTGACCCTGTATATAGTATGGTATTAACTGACCCTGTATATAGTATGGTATTGATCTGACCCTGTATATAGTATGGTATTGATCTGACCCTGTATATAGTATGGTATTGATCTGACCCTGTATATATTATGGTATTAACTGACCCTGTATATAGTATGGTATTGATCTGACCCTGTATATAGTATGGTATTAACTGACCCTGTATATAGTATGGTATTAACTGACCCTGTATATAGTATGGTATTAACTGACCCTGTATATATTATGGTATTAACTGACCCTGTATATAGTATGGTATTGATCTGACCCTGTATATATTATGGTAATAACTGACCCTGTATATAGTATGGTATTAACTGACCCTGTATATAGTATGGTATTGATCTGACCCTGTATATATTATGGTAATAACTGACCCTGTATATAGTATGGTATTAACTGACCCTGTATATAGTATGGTATTGATCTGACCCTGTATATAGTATGGTATTAACTGACCCTGTATATAGTATGGTATTGATCTGACCCTGTATATAGTATGGTATTGATCTGACCCTGTATATAGTATGGTATTAACTGACCCTGTATATATTATGGTATTAACTGACCCTGTATATAATATGGTATTAACTGACCCTGTATATAGTATGGTATTGATCTGACCCTGTATATAGTATGGTATTAACTGACCCCGTATATAGTATGGTATTGAACTGACCCTGTATATAGTATGGTATTAACTGACCCTGTATATAGTATGGTACTAACTGACCCTGTATATAGTGTGGCATTAACTGACCCTGTATATAGTATTGTATTAACTGACCCTGTATATAATATGGTATTAACTGACCCTGTATATAGTATGGTATTAACTGACCCTGTATATAGTATGGTATTAACTGACCCTGTATATAGTATGGTATTAACTGACCCCGTATATAGTATGGTATTGAACTGACCCTGTATATAGTATGGTATTGAACTAACCCTGTATATAATATGGTATTAACTGACCCTGTATATAGTATGGTATTAAATGACCCTGTATATAGTATGGTATTGATCTGACCCTGTATATAGTATGGTATTGAACTGACCCTGTATATAATATGGTATTAACTGACCCTGTATATAGTATGGTATTAAATGACCCTGTATATAGTATGGTATTGAACTGACCCTGTATATAGTTTGGTATTAACTGACCCTGTATATAGTATGATATTAACTGACCCTGTATATAGTATGGTATTGAACTGACCCTGTATATAATATAGTATTAACTGACCCTGTATATAGTATGGTATTAACTGACCCTGTATATAGTATGGTATTGATCTGACCCTGTATATAGTATGGTATTAACTGACCCTGTATATAGTATGGTATTAACTGACCCTGTATATAATATGGTATTAACTGACCCTGTATATAGTATGGTATTAACTGACCCTGTATATAATATGGTATTGATCTGACCCTGTATATAGTATGGTATTGAACTGACCCTGTATATAATATGGTATTAACTGACCCTGTATATAGTATGGTATTAACTGACCCTGTATATAGTATGGTATTAAATGACCCTGTATATAGTATGGTATTGAACTGACCCTGTATATAATATGGTATTAACTGACCCTGTATATAGTATGGTATTAACTGACCCTGTATATAGTATGGTATTGATCTGACCCTGTATATAGTATGGTATTAACGGACCCTGTATATAGTATGGTATTGATCTGACCCTGTATATAGTATGGTATTGATCTGACCCTGTATATAGTATTAACTGACCTTGTATATAGTATGGTATTGATCTGACCCTGTATATAGTATGGTATTAACTGACCCTGTATATAGTATGGTATTGATCTGACCCTGTATATAGTATGGTATTAACTGACCCTGTATATAGTATGGTATTGATCTGACCCTGTATATAGTATGGTATTAACTGACCCTGTATATAGTATGGTATTAACTGACCCTGTATATAGTATGGTATTAACTGACCCTGTATATAGTATGGTATTGATCTGACCCTGTATATAGTATGGTATTAACTGACCCTGTATATAGTATGGTATTAACTGACCCTGTATATAATATGGTATTAACTGACCCTGTATATAGTATGGTATTAACTGACCCTGTATATAGTATGGTATTAACTGACCCTGTATATAGTATGGTATTAACTGACCCTGTATATAGTATGGTATTGATCTGACCCTGTATATAGTATGGTATTGATCTGACCCTGTATATAGTATGGTATTGATCTGACCCTGTATATAGTATGGTATTGATCTGACCCTGTATATAGTATGGTATTGATCTGACCCTGTATATAGTATGGTATTGATCTGACCCTGTATATAGTATGGTATTGATCTGACCCTGTATATAGTATGGTATTGATCTGACCCTGTATATAGTATGGTATTGATCTGACCCTGTATATAGTATGGTATTGATCTGACCCTGTATATAATATGGTATTAACTGACCCTGCATATAGTATGGTATTAAATGACCCTGTATATAGTATGGTATTGAACTGACCCTGTATATAGTATGGTATTAACTGACCCTGTATATAGTATGGTATTAACTGACCCTGTATATAGTATGGTATTGAACTGACCCTGTATATAATATGGTATTAACTGACCCTTTATATAGTATGGTATTAACTGACCCTGTATATAGTATGGTATTGATCTGACCCTGTATATAGTATGGTATTAACTGACCCTGTATATAGTATGGTATTAACTGACCCTGTATATAATATGGTATTAACTGACCCTGTATATAGTATGGTATTAACTGACCCTGTATATAATATGGTATTGATCTGACCCTGTATATAGTATGGTATTGAACTGACCCTGTATATAATATGGTATTAACTGACCCTGTATATAGTATGGTAGTAACTGACCCTGTATATAGTATGGTATTAAATGACCCTGTATATAGTATGGTATTGAACTGACCCTGTATATAATATGGTATTAACTGACCCTGTATATAGTATGGTATTAACTGACCCTGTATATAGTATGGTATTGATCTGACCCTGTATATAGTATGGTATTAACTGACCCTGTATATAGTATGGTATTGATCTGACCCTGTATATAGTATGGTATTGATCTGACCCTGTATATAGTATTAACTGATTTTGTATAATGTATGGTATTGATCTGACCCTGTATATAGTATGGTATTAACTGACCCTGTATATAGTATGGTATTAACTGACCCTGTATATAGTATGGTATTAACTGACCCTGTATATAGTATGGTATTGATCTGACCCTGTATATAGTATGGTATTAACTGACCCTGTATATAGTATGGTATTAACTGACCCTGTATATAGTATGGTATTAACTGACCCTGTATATAGTATGGTATTGATCTGACCCTGTATATAGTATGGTATTAACTGACCCTGTATATAGTATGGTATTAACTGACCCTGTATATAGTATGGTATTGATCTGACCCTTTATATAGTATGGTATTAACTGACCCTGTATATAGTATGGTATTAACTGACCCTGTATATAATATGGTATTAACTGACCCTGTATATCGTATGGTATTAACTGACCCTGTATATAGTATGGTATTAACTGACCCTGTATATAGTATGGTATTAACTGACCCTGTATATAGTATGGTATTGATCTGACCCTGTATATAGTATGGTATTGATCTGACCCTGTATATAGTATGGTATTGATCTGACCCTGTATATAGTATGGTATTGATCTGACCCTGTATATAGTATGGTATTGATCTGACCCTGTATATAGTATGGTATTGATCTGACCCTGTATATAGTATGGTATTGATCTGACCCTGTATATAGTATTAACTGACCCTGTATATAGTATGGTATTGATCTGACCCTGTATATAGTATGGTATTAACTGACCCTGTATATAGTATGGTATTGATCTGACCATGTATATAGTATGGTATTAACTGACCCTGTATATAGTATGGTATTGATCTGACCCTGTATATAGTTTGCTTACTTAACTATCGTGTTCTTCATATTTCTTATTTCTTGTGTTTTTTTCTTCTACTATTACATGTTATTAATAATTAATTATTACATTGTTGGGTTTTGAGTTTGCAAGAAAGGCATTTCACTGTACTTGTGCATGTTGCATTAGATCTTGAAACATGAAACTAATGACGCAGGAGTCTGAAACTATTTGCTTAGGGAATGTAGTAGAGGAGTTAACGGTTTCCCAGAATTCAGAGGGATCACTAACAGAGTCTGCCATAGCACTGAGGTAAAGTACCTTGATTTGACCTGTTAAAACCGAGGCAGTGCACTAATTTATAAATTGCCTAAATAGCTGGCCAATCAGCTAACAAGCCAGTTGGTCTGACCTTGGCCCAGGATGTATTTCTTAACAAGAGTTCTGAGTTTAATAAAGGAAAGTACCATGGATTAGTTTGGTTTTTGGACTCTGAGTCGCTTGAAAGGGGCGAGTTTATCAGCCAGAGAGGTAATAATGAATGAGAAAACATTCAAGTGCCAAAACAAGGTCTGGTATGCAGATCGTACAAATGAAGGCATGTTTAGGGCCAGAATATAAAAACATTTCTCTTCGCAATTTATACGATGTTCAGAGCAAAAAATAAATGTCAAAATCTTTTGCAACATTACCACGTTTGACACCACGGTCATGCAAACATGTTCCCTGGTAACCACGGTCAGTCAAACATGTTCCCTGGTAACCACGGTCAGTCAAACATATTCCCTGGTAACCACGGTCAGTCAAACATGTTCCCTGGTAACCACGGTCAGTCAAACATGTTCCCTGGTAACCACGGTCAGTCAAACATGTTCCCTGGTAACCACGGTCAGTCAAACATGTTCCCTGGTAACCACGGTCAGTCAAACATGTTCCCTGGTAACCACGGTCAGTCAAACATGGTCCCTGGTAACCACGATCAGTCAAACATGTTCCCTGGTAACCACGGTCGGTCAAACATGTTCCCTGGTAACCACGTCAGTCAAACATGTTCCCTGGTAACCACGGTCTGTCAAACATGTTCCCTGGTAACCACGGTCAGTCAAACATGTTCCCTGGTAACCACGGTCAGTCAAACATATTCCCTGGTAACCACGGTCAGTCAAACATGTTCCCTGGTATCCACGGTCAGTCAAACATGTTCCCTGGTAACCACGGTCGGTCAAACATGTTCCCTGGTAACCACGTCAGTCAAACATGTTCCCTGGTAACCACGGTCTGTCAAACATGTTCCCTGGTAACCACGGTCAGTCAAACATGTTCCCTGGTAACCACGGTCAGTCAAACATATTCCCTGGTAACCACGGTCAGTCAAACATGTTCCCTGGTAACCACGGTCAGTCAAACATGTTCCCTGGTAACCACGGTCAGTCAAACATGTTCTCTGGTAACCACGGTCAGTCAAACATGTTCCCTGGTAACCACGGTCAGTCAAACATGTTCCCTGGTAACTACGGTCAGTCAAACATGTTCCCTGGTAACCACGGTCAGTCAAACATGTTCTCTGGTAACCACAGTCAGTCAAACATGTTTTCTGGTAACCACGGTCAGTCAAACATGTTTTCTGGTAACCACGGTCAGTCAAACATGTTCCCTGGTAACCACGGTCAGTCAAACATGTTCCCTGGTAAACACGGTCAGTCAAACATGTTCCCTGGTAACCACGGTCAACCACGGTCAGTCAAACATGTTCCCTGGTAACCACGGTCAGTCAAACATGTTCCCTGGTAACCACGGTCAGTCAAACATGTTCCCTGGTAACCACGGTCAGTCAAACATGTTCCCTGGTAACCACGGTCAGTCAAACATGTTCCCTGGTAACCACGGTCAGTCAAACATGTTCCCTGGTAACCACGGTCAGTCAAACATGTTCCCTGGTAACCACGGTCAGTCAAACATGTTCCCTGGTAAACACGGTCAGTCAAACATGTTCCCTGGTAACCACGGTCAACCACGGTCAGTCAAACATGTTCCCTGGTAACCACGGTCAGTCAAACATGTTCCCTGGTAACCACGGTCAGTCAAACATGTTCCCTGGTAACCACGGTCAGTCAAACATGTTCCCTGGTAACCACGGTCAGTCAAACATGTTCTCTGGTAACCACGGTCAGTCAAACATGTTCCCTGGTAACCACGGTCAGTCAAACATGTTCCCTGGTAACCACGGTCAGTCAAACATGTTATCTGGTAACCAAGGTCAGTCAAACATGTTCTCTGGTAACCACGGTCAGTCAAACATGTTCCCTGGTAACCACGGTCAGTCAAACATGTTCTCTGGTAACCACGGTCAGCCAAACATGTTCCCTGGTAACCACGGTCAGTAAAACATGTTCCCTGGTAACCACGGTCAGTCAAACATGTTCCCTGGTAACCACGCTCAGTCAAACATGTTCCCTGGTAACCACGGTCAGTCAAACATGTTCCCTGGTAACCACGGTCAGTCAAACATGTTCCCTGGTAACCACGGTCAGTCAAACATGTTCCCTGGTAACCACGGTTACACACACACACACACACACACACACACACACACACCTGTCACAGAAGAAAGGAAAACGCCGTACGGACCAGTAGAAATACATCCACAAAGCAGAATGATTATTACCACTCTGTACACAACCCACTCTGAACCCAACCCACTCTGAACACAACCCACTCTGAACACAACCCACTCTGAACACAACCCACTCTGAACCCAACCCACTCTGAACACAACCCACTCTGAACCCAACCCACTGTGAACACAACCCACTGTGAACACAACCCACTCTGAACACAACCCACTCTGAACACAACCCACTCTGAACACAACCCACTCTGAACACAACCCACTCTGAACACAACCCACTCTGAACCCAACCCACTGTGAACACAACCCACTCTGAACACAACCCACTCTGAACCCAACCCACTCTGAACCCAACCCACTCTGAACACAACCCACTATGAACACAACCCACTCTGAACACAACCCACTTTGAACACAACCCACTCTGAACACAACCCACTCTGAACCCAACCCACTCTGAACACAACCCACTCTGAACACAACCCACTCTGAACACAACCCACTCTGAACACAACCCACTCTGAACACAACCCACTCTGAACCCAACCCACTCTGAACCCAACCCACTCTGAACACAACCCACTCTGAACCCAACCCACTGTGAACACAACCCACTCTGAACACAACCCACTCTGAACACAACCCACTCTGAACACAACCCACTCTGAACACAACCCACTCTGAACACAACCCACTCTGAACACAACCCACTGTGAACACAACCCACTCTGAACCCAACCCACTCTGAACACAACCCACTATGAACACAACCCACTCTGAACACAACCCACTTTGAACACAACCCACTCTGAACACAACCCACTCTGAACCCAACCCACTCTGAACACAACCCACTCTGAACACAACCCACTCTGAACACAACCCACTCTGAACACAACCCACTCTGAACACCACCCACTCTGAACACAACCCACTCTGAACACAACCCACTCTGAACACAACCCACTCTGAACACAACCCACTCTGAACCCAACCCACTCTTAACACAACCCACTCTGAACCCAACCCACTGTGAACACAACCCACTCTGAACACAACCCACTCTGAACCCAACCCACTCTGAACCCAACCCACTCTGAACCCAACCCACTCTGAACACAACCCACTCTGAACACAACCCACTCTGAACACAACCCACTCTGAACACAACCCACTCTGAACCCAACCCACTCTGAACCCAACCCACTCTGAACACAACCCACTCTGAACACAACCCACTCTGAACACAACCCACTCTGAACCCAACCCACTCTGAACCCAACCCACTCTGAACCCACAGCACTCTGAACCCACACCACTCTGAACCCATACCACTCTGTACCCACACCACTCTGAAACCACACCACTCTGAGCCCAACCCACTCTGAGCCCAACCCACTCTGAGCCCACACCACTCTGAACCCACACCACTCTGAGCCCACACCACTCTGAACCCAACCCACTCTGAACCCAACCCACTCTGAACCCACACCACTCTGAACCCAACCCACTCTGAACCCAACCCACTCTGAACCCACACCACTCTGAACCCAAAATTAGTGATTACTAGACCTACTATGTCTCAAATGGCACACTTTTCCCAAAGTACTGCACTACTATGTCTCAAATGGCACACTTTTCCAAAAGTATTGCACTACTTTGACCAGCATGCAAAGGGCTCTGGTCAACAGTAGTACACTATACAAGGGATATGGTGCAATTTGGGTCGCCCCCCCCCCCCCCCCCTCCTGTGTGCCCACTCTGCTCTGAATGTTTCTCTCTGAAATAAAAAGCGGAAGAGGTAAAAATCGGTTTTGTCTGGTACACATAAAGAGCTGACCTGTGAACCCTGAGTTGCCTGACACATGCATGTTTGTGTGTGTCTGTGCGTGTGTGAACCCTGTTCTGCCCGATGGCTGAACAGCTAGCAGAGCATTAGTGAATGGAAACAAAACGAATGATAGAACACTAGAGGGTCATTAGAATGATAGAACACTAGAGGGTCATTAGAATGATAGAACACTAGAGGGTCATTAGAATGATAGAACACTAGAGGGTCATTAGAATGATAGAACACTAGAGGGTCATTAGAATGATAGAACACTAGAGGGTCATTAGAATGATAGAACACTGGAGGGGCATTAGAATGATAGAACACTAGAGGGTCATTAGAATGATAGAACACTAGAGGGTCGTTAGAATGATAGAACACTAGAGGGTCATTAGAATGATAGAACACTAGAGAGTCATTAGAGTGATAGAACACTAGAGGGGCATTAGAATGATAGAACACTAGAGAGTCATTGTAATATCAATACATTGTCACAATACAGGGCTGTGTGCTGGGTCAATAGGTAGTAGCAGGGCTGTGTGCTGGGCCAATAGGTAGTAACAGGTCTGTGTGCTGGGTCATTAGGTAGTAACAGGACAGTGTGCTGGGTCAATATGTAGTAACAGGGCTGTGTGCTGGGTCAATAGGTAGTAACAGGGCTGTGTGCTGGGTCAATAGGTAGTAGCAGGTCTGTGTGCTGGGTCATTAGGTAGTAACAGGGCTGTGTACTGGGTCATTATGTAGTAACAGGGCTGTGTGCTGGGTCATTATGTAGTAACAGGGCTGTTTGCTGGGTCATTAGGTAGTAACAGGACAGTGTGCTGGGTCAATATGTAGTAACAGGGCTGTGTGCTGGGTCATTATGTAGTAACAGGGCTGTTTGCTGGGTAATTAGGTAGTAACAGGACAGTGTGCTGGGCCATTAGGTAGTAACAGGGCTGTGTGCTGGGCCATTAGGTAGTAACAGGGCTGTGTGCTGGGCCATTAGGTAGTAACAGGGCTGTGTGCTGGGTCATTATGTAGTAACAGGGCTGTGTGCTGGGCCATTAGGTAGTAACAGGGCTGTGTGCTGGGCCATTAGGTAGTAACAGGGCTGTGTACTGGGTCATTATGTGGTAACAGGGCTGTGTGCTGGGTCATTAGGTAGTAACAGGGCTGTGTGCTGGGCCATTAGGTAGTAACAGGGCTGTGTGCTGGGTCATTAGGTAGTAACAGGGCTGTGTACTGGGTCATTATGTAGTAACAGGGCTGTGTGCTGGGTCATTATGTAGTAACAGGGCTGTTTGCTGGGTAATTAGGTAGTAACAGGGCTGTGTGCTAGATCAATATGTAGTAACAGGGCTGTGTGCTGGGTCATTATGTAGTAACAGGGCTGTGTGCTGGGTCATTACGTAGTAACAGGGCTGTGTGCTGGGTCATTAGGTAGTAACAGGGCTGTGTGCTGGGCCATTATGTAGTAACAGGGCTGTGTGCTGGGTCATTACGTAGTAACAGGGCTGTGTGCTGGGTCATTATGTAGTAACAGGGCTGTGTGCTGGGTCATTAGGTAGTAACAGGGCTGTGTGCTGGGCCATTATGTAGTAACAGGGCTGTGTACTGGGTCATTATGTAGTAACAGGACTGTGTGCTGGGTCATTATGTAGTAACAGGGCTGTTTGCTGGGTAATTAGGTAGTAACAGGGCTGTGTGCTGGGTCAATATGTAGTAACAGGGCTGTGTGCTGGGTCATTATGTAGTAACAGGGCTGTGTGCTGGGTCATTACGTAGTAACAGGGCTGTGTGCTGGGTCATTAGGTAGTAACAGGGCTGTGTGCTGGGCCATTAGGTAGTAACAGGGCTGTGTGCTGGGCCGTTATGTAGTAACAGGGCTGTGTGCTGGGTCATTACAGTGGCATTATTTAAAGCGACTCGTGACACCATTATTAAATCCATTTATTAAAGTGGCCAGTGATTTCAGGTCTGTATGTTGGCAGCAGCTCTCAATGTTAGTGATGGCTGTTTAACAGTCTGATGGCCTTGAGATAGAAGCTGTTTTTCAGTCTCTCGGTCACAGGTGCATGAAAGCAGGGACCGAGAATTTGAAGGCCATCAGACTGTTAAACAGCCATCACTAACATAGATAGGCTGATGCCAACATACAAACACAAAAAAAAACAGCTTCTATCTCAAGGCCATCAGACTGTTAAACAGCCATCACTAACATTGAGAGCTGCTGCCAACATACAGACCTGAAATCACTGGCCACTTTAATAAATTGATTTAATAATGGTATCACTAGTCACTTTAAATAATGCCACTCTAATAATGTTTACATATCCTATATTACTAATCTCAAGTACATTTTAAGTCAGAAGTTTACATACACCGTAGCCAAATATATTTAAACTCAGCTATTCACAATTTCTGACATTTAATCCGAGTAAAAGCCCTGTCACCACTTTATTTTTAGAATGTGAAATGTCAGAATAATAGTGGAGAGAATGATTTATTTCAGCTTTTGTTTCTTTCATCACATTCCCAGTGGGTCAGAATTTTACATACACTCAACAAGTACTTGGTAGCATTGCCTTTAAATTGTTTAACTTCGGTCAAAGGTTTCTGGTAGCCTTCCACAAGCTTCCCACAACAAGTTGGGTGAATTTTGCCTTCCTCCTGACAGAGCTGGTGTAACTGAGTCAGGTTAGGCCTCCTTGTTCACACACGCTTTTACAGTTCTGCCCACAATTATTCTAGGATAGAGGTCAGGGCTTTGTGAGGGCCACTCCAATACCTTGACTTTGTTGTCCTTACGCCATTTTGCCACAACTTTGGAAGTATGCTTGGGGTCATTGTCCATTGGAAGACCCATTTTGCGACCAAGCTTTTAACTTCTTGACTGATGTCTTGAGATGTTGCTTCAATATATCCACATAATTTTCCTCCCTCATGATGCCATCTATTTTGTGAAGTGCACCAGTCCCGCACAACATGATGCTGCCACCCCTGTGCTTCATGGTTGGGATTGTGTTCTTCGGCTTGCAAGCATCCCCCTTTTTCCTCCAAACATAATGATAGTCATTATGGCCAAACAGTTCCATTTTTGTTTCATTAGACCAGAGGACATTTCTCCAAAAAGTACGATCTTTGTCCCCATGTGCAGTTGCAAACCACAGTCTGGCTTTTTTATGGGGGTTTTGGAGCAGTGGCCTCTTCCTTGCTGAACAGCCTTTCAGGTTATGTAGATATAGGACTCATTTTAATGTGGATATAGATACTTTTGTACCTGCTTCCTTTGCTGTTGTTCTGGGATTGATTTGCACTTTTCGCACCAAAGTACGTTCATCTCTAGGAGACTGAACCCATCTCCTTCCTGAGCGGTATGACGGCTGTGTGGTCCCATGGTGTTTATACTTGCGTACTATTGTTTGTACAGATGAACGTGGTACCTTCAGGCATTTGGAAGTTGCTCCCAAGGATGAACCAGACTTGTGGAGGTCTACAATTCCTTTCTGAGGTCTTGACTGATTTCTTTTGATTTTCCCATGATGTCAAGCAAAAAGGCACTGAGTTTGAAGGTAGGCCTTGAAATACATCCACAGGTACACCTCCAATTGACTCAAATGAGGTCAATTATCCTATCAGACGCTTCTAAAGCCATGACATAATTTTATGGAATTTTCCAAGCTGTTTAAAGGCACAGTCAACTAAGTGTATGTAAACTTCTGACCCACTGGAATTGTGATACAGTGAATTACAAGTGAAATAATCTGTATGTAAACATTTGTTGTAAAAATGACTTGCACAAAGTAGATGTCCTAATTGACTTGCCAAATCTATTGTTTGTCAACAAGAAATGTGTTGTTGAAAAAACAAGTTTTAATGACTCCAACCTAAGTGTATATAAACTTTAGACTTCAACTGTATATTTCGCTACATGTGAGCAGGTAAAAACGACAGGTCAAGGGTCATTAATCCAGAGAAGAGTCCGAAAGGTACAGTACAGCAGGCAGAGGTCAGTAATCCAAGGTGTGACAAGGTACAAAATGGCAGGCAGACTCAGGGTCAGGGCAGGCAGAAGGGTCAAAACTGGGAAAACTTAAAAACAGGAATTAGAGAAAGACAGGAGCAGAGGGGAAAACGCTTGACGAAACAAAACGAACTGGCAACAGACGAACAGAGAACACAGCTATAAATACACTGGGGATGATGGGGAAGATAAGAGGAAGTTGGGCGACACCTGGAGGGGGGGTGGAGACAAGCATAAAGACAGATGAAAGATATCAGGCTGTGACACATTGGCTAGTGACAGGGCTGTGTGGTGGTGTGGTGGTTCATTAGGTAGTAACAGGGCTGTGTGGTAGCGTACTGGGTCACACTGCATATTTGATGGCTGTTGATTGACATCTGCTGTGGATCAGTTGGTACGCATGGCCCTTGCAGGGCCAGGGTTCTGGGTTAGATTCCCACGGGGGACCAATATGAAACAGTATGAAAATGAATGCATGCACTACTGTACGGTAAGTCCCTCTGGATAAGAGCATCTGATGAATGACTAAAATGTAACATGATGTGATGTTTCAATGGATGATTACTCTCTCTCGTTCCTTCTCTCTCTCGTTCCTGCTCTCTCTCTCTCATTCCTGCTCTCTCTCTCTCCCTCTCTCCCCCTTTCTCTCTTGTTCCTGCTCTCTCTCTCTCGTTCCTGCTCTCTCTCTCTCTCTCTCGTTCCTGCTCTCTCTCGTTCCTGCTATCTCCCTCCATCTCTCTCTCTCGTTCCTTCGATCTCTCTCTCTCTCGTTCCTGCTCTCTCCCTCTCTCTCTCTCGTTCCTTCGATCTCTCTCTCCCTCTCTCTCTTTCTCTCTCGTTCCTGCTCTCTCTCTCTCTCTCTCTCTCGTTCCTGCTCTCTCTCGTTCCTGCTCTCTCCCTCCATCTCTCTTTCTCGTTCCTTCGATCTCTCTCTCTCTCGTTCCTGCTCTCTCCCTCTCTCTCTCTTGTTCCTGCTCTCTCTCTCTCTCTCTCTCTCTCTCTCTCTCTCTCTCTGTTTGTTGGTTCAGTCCTCTGCAATCCTGTATCCCTCGGCCTGCATTCCAAATGGAACCCTCTGTAAACCTCTGGCACCCTCTGTAAACCTCTGGCACCCTCTGTAAACCTCTGGCACCCTCTGTAAACATTTATCTGCCCTCTGGTTGCGCTCAAAGTGATGGGAAGAGTCAGAAACATGTTTTCTTTCACAGAGCAATTAAAGACTTTCAGTTTAGAATTAAAATGCAAATTATCTTTTTAATTGAGTACAGGACTTTGGCCACGGTGTGTGTGTGTGTGTGTGTGTGTGTGTGTGTGTGTGTGTGTGTGTGTGTGTGTGTGTTTGTGTTTCCAGAGATGGGAACCACTGAGTGACAGTTCACACCTACGGTAGGCTACAGGTGGGTGATGAATCCAAATGGCAATTTCATTATTCAGACCTCAGAGTCCACCCAACCGAGCTGGTTGTACGGGGTGAAAAAGCATATAAGTTTTGTTTTCCCATAAACATCACAAATGGTATATGAATTACCCTGCCCGGTTTTGCCAATGTAGCCTTGCAAGGCCTGCCAGTAGCCCAGACTGGGTGAGAGGCAGACGCCTCGCAAGCTTTCAAGTGGCTGATTCAAGTGGCTCCGGGATGCTGGCCTTCTAGGCAGAGTTGTAAAGAAAAAGCCATCTCTCAGACTGGCCAATAAGAAGAAAATATTAAGATGGGCTAAAGAGCATAGACACTGGACCGTGAAACTCTGCCTGGAAGGCCAGCATCCCGGAGTCGCCTCTTCACTGTTGACGTTGAGACTGGACAGAGGAACTCTGCCTGGAAGGCCAGCATCCCGGAGTCGCCTCTTCACTGTTGACGTTGAGACTGGACAGAGGAACTCTGCCTGGAAGGCCAGCATCCCGGAGTCGCCTCTTCACTGTTGACGTTGAGACTGGACAGAGGAACTCTGCCTGGAAGGCCAGCATCCCGGAGTCGCCTCTTCACTGTTGACGTTGAGACTGGACAGAGGAACTCTACCTAGAAGGCCAGCATCCCGGAGTCGCCTCTTCACTGTTGACGTTGAGACTGGTGTTTTGCGGGTACTTGCGAGAGGTCTGTTTCTCAAACTAGACACTCTAATGTACTTGTCCTCTTGCTCAGTTGTGCACCGGGGCCTCCCACTCCTCTTTCTATTCTGGTATGAGACAGTTTGCACTGTTCTGTGTACGAGATCTTCAGTTTCTTGGCAATTTCTCACATGGAATTGCCTTCATTTCTCAGAACAAGAATAGACTGACGAGTTTTAGAAGAAAGTTATTTGTTTCTGGCCATTTTGAGCCTGTAACCGAACCAACAAATGCTGATACTCCAGATGCTCAACTAGTCTAAAGAAATCAAGTTTTATTGCTTCTATTATCAGCCCAACAATTTTCAGCTGTGCTAACATAATTGCAAAAGGGTTTTCTAATGATCAATTAGCCTTTTAATATGATAAACTTGGATTAGCTAAAACAACGTGCCATTGGAACACAGGTGTGATGGTTGCTGATAATGGTCCTCTGTACCCCTATGTACTGTAGATATTCCATAAATAAATCTGCCATTTCCAGCTACAATAGTCATTTACAACATTAACAATGTCTACAGTGTATTTCTGATCAATTTGATGTTATTTTAACGGACAAAAATGTGCTTTTCTTTCAAAAACCAGGACATTTCTACGTGAGCCCAAACTTTTTAACGGTAGTGTCTATACTGTATTTTATTTTATTTTTATTCTTATGTATCTTGCCTGTGCCGCTCTGTCATTGCTCATCCATATATTTATATGTATATATTCTTATTCCATTCCTTTACTTAGAGTTTGGTGTATTAGGTATTTGTTGGGGAATTGTTAGATATTACATGTGAGATATTGCTGCACTGTTGGGAACTAGAAGCACAAGCATTTCACTACACTCGCATTAACATCTGCTAACCATGTGTATGTGACCATTAACATCTGCTAACCATGTGTATGTGACCATTAACATCTGCTAACCATGTGTATGTGACCATTAACATCTGCTAACCATGTGTATGTGACCATTAACATCTGCTAACCATGTGTATGTGACCATTAACATCTGCTAACCATGTGTATGTGACCATTAACATCTGCTAACCATGTGTATGTGACCATTAACATCTGCTAACCATGTGTATGTGACCATTAACATCTGCTAACCATGTGTATGTGACTATTAACATCTGCTAACCATGTGTATGTGACCATTAACATCTGCTAACCATGTGTATGTGACCATTAACATCTGCTAACCATGTGTATGTGACTATTAACATCTGCTAACCATGTGTATGTGACCAATAACATCTACTAACCATGTGTATGTGACCAATAACATTTGATTTGATTTGAACAACCTGTCATCTGGTCCATGTAGACTAAAGTACTATTCACTCTGTGCTGAACACCGCATCAGGCAATCTCTGAGCTATCCTCTAAATAACTGCACTATGCTGCATCAGGCAATCTCTGAGCTATCCTCTAAATAACTGCACTATGCTGCATCAGGCTATCTCTGAGCTATCCTCTAAATAACTGCACTATGCTACATCAGGCCATCTCTGAGCTATCCTCTAAATAACTGCACTATACTGCATCAGGCCATCTCTGAACTATTCTGTCTCTAAATGTTATCACTAGCAGCACCATATCACCAGGTAACATTCTGAGTATGTTGTCTAGCAGCACCATATCACCAGGTAACATTCTGAGTATATTGTCTATCACTAGCAGCACAATATCACCAGATATTAGTTACCAGATACCAGTTATTCCCTCCGTCAGGCATCAAACAGACAAAACCTCAGTATAGAGACAAAGTGGAGTCGCAATTCAACGACTCAGATACGAGACGTATGTGGCAGGGATCTACAGACAATCACGGATTAGAAACCAGCAACGTCGCGGACACTGATATCCAGACAAGCTAAACACCTTCTGTGACGGCTTTGAGGATAAAACAGTGCCCTCAAAGTGGCCCGGAGCGGTCCACTTTGATAATTACATTTAGATAATAATAATTACATTTAGAGGATTGGAGGAATATAAATTAATATCTAAGAGGAATTTGTCATTAGGGAAAATCCCAAGGACTGTTGGCTCTCCTTCTCCGTGGCCAACGTGAGTAAGACATTTAAGGATGTTTACCCTAGTAAGGCTGTCAACCCAGACGGCATCCCTATCCACATCCTCGGAGCATGCGCAGACCAGCTGGCTGGAGTGTTTTACGAACATATTCAATCTCTCCCTATCCCAGTCTGCTGTCCCGACTTGCTACAAGATGCCCACCATATACCTGTACCCAAGAAAGCAAAGGTTACTGAACTAAATGACTATCTCCTCGTAGCACTCACTTCTGTCATCATGAAGTGCTTTGTGAGGCTAGTTAGGGATCATATCACCTCTACCTTACCTGACACCCCAGACCAGGGGTGGGCGACTCCAGTCCTCAATGGCCTGATTGGTCTCACACTTTTCTCCATCCCTAGCAAACATAGCTGATTAGTCAAATTGCATTCTAAACTGAAAATCATGATTAGGTGATTATTGGAGTCAGGTGTGTTAGCTGGGGATGAGGCAAAACTGTGACACCAATCAGGCCCATGAGGACTGGAATTGCCCTGCCCTAGACCCACTTCAATTTACTCACCGCCTGGGAGACTTGATACAAAAAGTATCAATATACAAAAATACAATCCCCAGGACTCTTAAAGAATTTCATATAAATGTTAATTGTATTTTTTTGATCACAGAAACAACGAGAAAATATGAATAAATAAATACTGAAATGTTAATTATTATCAATTGGCCCGAGAGCCAAGTAATACATTTGGGCCAGATAACTCTCACCGAAATCGGCCCGAGATCAATCCCCGCATTCCAGCCATAAGTAATACTGCCGAAGGCGGCCCAAACTCGGGCCACATGACGTCGGCCGAGTCTTACTCTATGCTGAGTGCCCCAACTCTCAGACGGAATCGGCCCAGATCCACTGTGCTAGCTGGGGACTCTCCGCCAATAATTACATTTAGAGGATTGGAGGAATCTAAATTAATATCTAAGAGGAATTTGTCATTAGGGAAAATCTGATGAGAGTGAGAGTATCTAAGGGGCTTTTATATCATTCTAAGTGAATTAATAATAATTCTGCACTGCCCTATGGGACTCCCAATCACAGTCGGGTGTGACACCGTCACACCCGACACAGTCTGGATTTGAACCAGGGACCACTTCGCTACTCAGGAGACATGATCTACATGACCAATATATATTGTCCTGCTAATAGCCCATCCTAGAAACATTGTTTGCGGAATTCACAGCCTACTACGCTTGTGGAAAAACAAGTTAATAATAATAATTATAATATTGTTTTACCCCTTCCACTTGACAAAGGTTCCAATTGATGTTCCAAACTTGTTAAAGGTTCCAATTGATGTTCCAAACTTGTTAAAGGTTCCAATTGATGTTCCAAACTAGTTAAAGGTTCCAATTGATGTTCCAAACTTGTTAAAGGTTCCAATTGATGTTCCAAACTAGTTAAAGGTTCCAATTGATGTTCCAAACTTGTTAAAGGTTCCAATTGATGTTCCAAACTAGTTAAAGGTTCCAATTGATGTTCCAAACTTGTTAAAGGTTCCAATTGATGTTCCAAACTTGTTAAAGGTTCCAATTGATGTTCCAAACTAGTTAAAGGTTCTAATTGATAAAGTGTTTTTCTTTATCAATTAGTATATTTGAGTTTAACCACAATATTTGTTGTATTATTTGTTTTGTCTTTTCTGGTGGATTAAACTGAAATTGCAACCACCTTTCTATGGCTTGTTTTAAAATAGCAATATTTTGGAGATTATTTAGTTTTCAAATAACCTAAAGTGAGAAAGAAAAAGGCCATTCTTGAACATGGGGTGAGACATTGTTACTAATTTGTAAATAAAGCCAGTTTGTTATTTAAAATGATTTATTTCTGTTTTTAGAGGGAGAGAAACCATAAGCCTACCATCACCTCATGGGTCGTGGTCTGTAGTATCTGTAGCTACACTGCGATGCAGTATCTTAGACTGCTGCGCCACTCAGGCGCTGTACAACGTGACTGATCGGGAGTAGGCTACAGCGCTACAGTAAGAGCAAAATATCCTAACATTTCCACACCCTAATTGTAGTCTAAGTTTCTCTTGGAATTAAAAACCTTTGTGTAACAACAGTTTTAGTAAGTAATACTGACGAGAAGTAACACAAAAAAGACAAGTGTATTTTTCCGGGTGTGCGTGTGCAGGACAGATGATTCGCAATTCTTAGATTATTGTTCTAAATTCTGATCACTTTCATCATCCTCATCATTCACTTTATTGAAATTCAATTTTGAAGTCGTGCACAATTCAGTTTCTATTTAGGTGTATGTCGCCCATTCATTGTCAGTTAGAGACATATTAGCACCTTGGGACCCAAAAACATAATCAATGCTCTAACTCCCCCTTGTGGTGGTCTGGAGCAATGAAGTAGTGACGCAGGGTATTGTACTAAACCACAAATTACCTCTAAATTCCGCAGCATAATCGCAAAACTTTTAGTTGAGCCACCACTGTAGAGCACTCATCCTTGAAAGTATCGGTCTGAAACTTCGCTCACCCACTGCTGCCATATTGTGGACAACATCTAAATTACGCCCAGAGTCCTAAATTACCCTATGGCCTTTATTTTGCATTTCAAAGATGATGCAACAAAAAAATAGAAAAAACACGTTATTTTTTTCTACCAGATCTATTGTGTTATATTCTACCACATTAATTTAACCTTTTCACAAACTTCAAAGTGTTTCCTTTCAAATGGTACCAAGAAGATACATATCCTTGCTTCAGGTCCTGAGCTACAGGCAGTTTGATTTGGGTATGTCATTTGAGGAGGAAATTGAAAACAAGAGTCCGATCCTTTAGGATAAGGCTGTAACTTAATAAAATGTGGAAAAAGTCAATGGGTCTGAATGCACTATAAATATGACAAAATTTGTATTTTCTTCAACATTTTTAAATCTACATTACAATAAATCAAATGACGATTAATCATTTTTGTACTTGGATTGTACTTTGGAAAAAAAGCTGTTATGCTTAAAATAGCAGTCTGTTTTGGGATTACCGTGGAGAGAAAAGGAACTCATCTTGATTATTACAGTCTCTATTCTCTCCAAAAGTCGGTGTAATTAATGTGTTAGTGCTTAATTAATATTAATTAATTAATTAATACTTAAGTAATATTAAGTAATATTAATTAATATTAAGTGAAATGACTGGAATGTCACCGGAACATCACCATCTGAAAGATGGATGAAACACAAGATGGATGAAACACAAGATGGATGAAACACAAGATGGATGAAACAAAAGATGGATGAAACACAAGATGGATGAAACACAAGATGGATGAAACACAAGATGGATGAAACAAAAGATGGATGAAACACAAGATGGATGAAACAAAAGATGGATGAAACACAAGATGGATGAAACACAAGATGGATGAAACACAAGATGGATGAAACAAAAGATGGATGAAACACAAGATGGATGAAACAAAAGATGGATGAAACACAAGATGGATGAAACACCAGATGGATGAAACAAAAGATGGATGAAACACAAGATGGATGAAACAAAAGATGGATGAAACACAAGATGGATGAAACACAAGATGGATGATACATAAGATGGATGAAACACAAGATGGATGAAACAAAAGATGGATGAAACACAAGATGGACGAAACATAAGATGGATGAAACACAAGATGGATGAAACACAAGATGGATGAAACACAAGATGGATAAAACACAAGATGGATGAAACAAAAGATGGATGAAACAAAGGATGGATGAAACACAAGATGGATGAAACAATGTTTGGAAGGTTTTTCCTTCAGTATTCCTTCTGTCTGATTTAATAACATACAGTTTGATATCATACATGAACAACATGCCACAACCCAGTGAAAATAACCCAAGAAACATCATATTTTTATATTTATTATACTAGGCAAGCCAGTTAAGATCAATTTATTATTTACAATGACAGCCTTTGAACGGTGGGTTAGCTGCCTTGTTCAGGGGTAGAACGACAGATTTTTACCTTGTCAGCTCGGGGGATTCGATCCACCAACCCTTCAGTTACCGGACCAACGCACAAACTACTAGGCTACCTGCCACCCGATATACACACAGACTGTACCCCACATACACACCCCATAACCTGCACACACAAACTTTACCACTCATACCCACCACATAACCTGCACACACGCTATACCCCACATACACATCCCATAACCTCCACACACGCTGTACCCCACATACACATCCCATAACCTCCACACACGCTGTACCCCACATACACACCCCATAACCTCCACACACGCTGTACCCCACATACACACCCCATAACCTGCACACACGCTATACCCCACATACACACCCCATAACCTCCACACACGCTGTACCCCACATACACACCACATAACCTGCACACACGCTGTACCCCACATACACACCCCATAACCTGCACACACGCTATACCCCACATACAGACCCCATAACCTCCACACACGCTGTACCCCACATACACACCACATAACCTGCACACACGCTGTACCCCACATACACACCCAATAACCTGTACAACATTCCACATCAACATTCCACATCAACATTCCACATCAATACTACACATCAACATTCCACATCAACATTCCACATCAACACTACACATCAACGTTCCACATCAACATTCCACATCAATACTACACATCAACATTCCACATCAATACCAGACATCAACATTCCACATCAATACTAGACATCAACATTTCACATCAACATTCCACATCAATACTAGACATCAACATTCCACATCAATACTAGACATCAACATTCCACATCAACATTCCACATCAACATTCCACATCAATACTGCACATCAACATTCCACATCAATACTAGACATCAACATTCCACATCAACATTCCACATCAATACTAGACATCAACATTCTACATCAATACTAGACATCAACGTTCCACATCAATACTACACATCAACATTCCACATCAACATTCCACATCAACATTCCACATCAATACTACACATCAACATTCCACATCAACATTCCACATCAACATTCCACATCAATTCTACACATCAACATTCCACATCAACATTCCACATCAACACTACACATCAACGTTCCACATCAACATTCCACATCAATACTACACATCAACATTCCACATAAACATTCCACATCAATACGAGACATCAACATTCCACATCAATACTAGACATCAACATTCCATATCAACATTCCACATCAACATTCCACATCAATACTACACATCAATACTACACATCAACGTTCCACATCAACATTCCACATCAATACTACACATCAACATTCCACATCAATACTACACATCAACATTCCACATCAACATTCCACATCAATACTAGACATCAACATTCCACATCAATACTAGACATCAACATTCCACATCAACATTCCACATCAATACTAGACATCAACATTCCACATCAATACTAGACATCAACATTCCACATCAACATTCCACATCAACATTCCACATCAATACTACACATCAACATTCCACATCAATACTAGACATCAACATTCCACATCAATGTTCCACATCAATACCACACATCAACATTCCACATCAACATTCCACATCAACATTCCACATCAATACTAGACATCAACATTCCACATCAATACTAGACATCAACATTCCACATCAACATTCCACATCAATACTAGACATCAACATTCCACATCAACATTCCACATCAACATTCCACATCAATACTACACATCAACATTCCACATCAATACTAGACATCAACATTCCACATCAATGTTCCACATCAATACCACACATCAACATTCCACATCAACATTCCACATCAACATTCCACATCAATACTAGACATCAACATTCCACATCAATACTAGACATCAACATTCCACATCAACATTCCACATCAATACTACACATCAACATTCCATTCCACATCAACATTCCACATCAACATTCCACATCAATACTACACATCAACATTCCACATCAACATTCCACATCAACACTACACATCAACGTTCCACATCAACATTCCACATCAATACTACACATCAACATTCCACATCAATACTGCACATCAACATTCCACATCAATACTACACATCAATACTACACATCAACATTCCACATCAATACTAGACATCAACATTCCACATCAATACTACACATCAACATTCCACATCAATACTACACATCAACATTCCACATCAATACTGCACATCAACATTCCACATCAATACTAGACATCAACATTCCACATCAACATTCCACATCAATACTAGACATCAACATTCTACATCAATACTAGACATCAACGTTCCACATCAATACTACACATCAACATTCCACATCAACATTCCACATCAACATTCCACATCAATACTACACATCAACATTCCACATCAACATTCCACATCAACATTCCACATCAATTCTACACATCAACATTCCACATCAACATTCCACATCAACACTACACATCAACGTTCCACATCAACATTCCACATCAATACTACACATCAACATTCCACATAAACATTCCACATCAATACGAGACATCAACATTCCACATCAATACTAGACATCAACATTCCATATCAACATTCCACATCAACATTCCACATCAATACTACACATCAATACTACACATCAACGTTCCACATCAACATTCCACATCAATACTACACATCAACATTCCACATCAATACTACACATCAACATTCCACATCAACATTCCACATCAATACTAGACATCAACATTCCACATCAATACTAGACATCAACATTCCACATCAACATTCCACATCAATACTAGACATCAACATTCCACATCAATACTAGACATCAACATTCCACATCAACATTCCACATCAACATTCCACATCAATACTACACATCAACATTCCACATCAATACTAGACATCAACATTCCACATCAATGTTCCACATCAATACCACACATCAACATTCCACATCAACATTCCACATCAACATTCCACATCAATACTAGACATCAACATTCCACATCAATACTAGACATCAACATTCCACATCAACATTCCACATCAATACTAGACATCAACATTCCACATCAACATTCCACATCAACATTCCACATCAATACTACACATCAACATTCCACATCAATACTAGACATCAACATTCCACATCAATGTTCCACATCAATACCACACATCAACATTCCACATCAACATTCCACATCAACATTCCACATCAATACTAGACATCAACATTCCACATCAATACTAGACATCAACATTCCACATCAACATTCCACATCAATACTACACATCAACATTCCATTCCACATCAACATTCCACATCAACATTCCACATCAATACTACACATCAACATTCCACATCAACATTCCACATCAACACTACACATCAACGTTCCACATCAACATTCCACATCAATACTACACATCAACATTCCACATCAATACTGCACATCAACATTCCACATCAATACTACACATCAATACTACACATCAACATTCCACATCAATACTAGACATCAACATTCCACATCAATACTACACATCAACATTCCACATCAATACTACACATCAACATTCCGAATCAATACTACACATTAACATTCCACATCAATACTACACATCAACATTCCACAGCAATACTACACATCAATACTACACATCAACATTCCACATCAACATTCCACATCAACATTCCACATCAATACTACACATCAATACTACACATCAATACTACACATCAACATTCCACATCAACATTCCTTAACAACATTCCACATCAATACTAGACATCAACATTCCACATCAATACTAGACATCAACATTCCACATCAACATTCCACATCAATACTAGACATCAACATTCCACATCAATACTAGACATCAACATTCCACATCAACATTCCACATCAACATTCCACATCAATACTACACATCAACATTCCACATCAATACTAGACATCAACATTCCACATCAACATTCCACACCAATACTAGACATCAACATTCTACATCAATACTAGACATCAACATTCCACATCAATGTTCCACATCAATACTACACATCAACATTCCACATCAATACTAGACATCAACATTCCACATCAATGTTCCACATCAATACTACACATCAACATTCCACATCAACATTCCACATCAATACTAGACATCAACATTCCACATCAATACTAGACATCAACATTCCACATCAACATTCCACATCAATACTAGACATCAACATTCCACATCAATACTAGACATCAACATTCCACATCAACATTCCACATCAATACTAGACATCAACATTCCACATCAATACTAGACATCAACATTCCACATCAACATTCCACATCAACATTCCACATCAATACTACACTTCAACATTCCACATCAATACTAGACATCAACATTCCACATCAACATTCCACACCAATACTAGACATTAACATTCTACATCAATACTAGACATCAACATTCCACATCAATGTTCCACATCAATACTACACATCAACATTCCACATCAACATTCCACATCAACATTCCACATCAATACTAAACATCAACATTCCACATCAATACTAGACATCAACATTCCACATCAATACTACACATCAACATTCCATTCCACATCAACATTCCACATCAACATTCCACATCAATACTACACATCAACATTCCACATCAACATTCCACATCAATACTAGACATCAACATTCCACATCAACATTCCACATCAATCCTACACATCAATACTACACATCAACATTCCACATCAATACTACACATCAACATTCCACATCAATACTACACATCAACATTCCACATCAATACTACACATCAACGTTCCACATCAATACTACACATCAACGTTCCACATCAACATTCCACATCAATACTACACATCAATACTAGACATCAACATTCTACATCAACACTACACATCAACGTTCCACATCAACATTCTACATCAATACTACACATCAACATTCCACATCAATACTACACATCAATACTACACATCAACATTCCACATCAATACTACACATCAACATTCCACATCGATACTACACATCAACATTCCACATCAACATTCCACATCAATACTACACATCAACATTCCACATCAATACTACACATCAACATTCCACATCAATACTACACATCAATACTACACATCAACATTCCACATCAATACTACACATCAACATTCCACATCAATACTACACATCAACATTCCACATCAACATTCCACATCAATACTACACATCAACATTCCACATCAATACTACACATCAATACTACACATCGACATTCCACATCAATACTACACATCAACATTCCACATCAATACTACACATCAATACTACACATCAACATTCCACATCAACACTACACATCAATACTACACATCAACATTCCACATCAATACTACACATCAACATTCCACATCAACATTCCACATCAATACTACACATGAAACAGTATGGAGATATCAAATCCATGTGTTCTGGAGAGCAGCGTTTGTTCTGTTCGAATTCAGACTAAATCAAATGTTGTTTGTCACGGGATACAACAGGTGTAGACTTTACAGTGAAATGCACAATTATATTATGTTTGTTCAAATAAAACGCACAGCGTCAAATCAAAGATGAAAAACACACCTTGGCTTAAAAGCAATTACAGCGAGTCTCTCGTCTAACAGAGCACCGTCAACGCTCGTGTGTTTGTGTGTGTGTGTGTGTGTCGTCGGGTCGACACAACAAATTGAATTGGCAGGCGAGTGGCAGGCGAGTGGCAGCAAAAACAACTTGTTTATATCTCCCTGCGGAGGGGAGAGTGAAGATCCACACACACACAGCATCTAACATCCCCAGTCCCCATCCCCCTTGCCGACACTCAGAGTGTGTAAACAAGCTGGTGTCTCAGTACTGTATTATATTAACAGGATGGTTTCTCTCTCTCTCTCTCTCTCTCTCTCTCTCTCTCTCTCTCTCCCTTGCTCTCTCCCTCGCTCTCTCTCTCTCTCTCCCTCTCTCTCTCCCTCTCTCTCCCTCTCTCTCTCGCTCTCTCTCCCTCGCTCTCTCCCTCGCTCTCTCCCTCTCCCCCTCTCTCTCTCTTTCTCTCACTTTCCTCTCCCACTACATTCTGAGTCGGTAATAGTGTAGTGTGCAGTTCACTAATAGAGTAGTCAGTAGTACAAGGTTACTGCGGTCCACTAGACTGATAAAAGACAAGCTGTTTGCTCGCAGCCTGTCTGTCTCACACGTGGACCCTTATGTATGAGCTAACCAATACTGGGAGGTCCACCTTTTCCAGTATTGACATGGTTGGACAGAGAAGTTATTATGTGGGGACGTAGAGATGATTAATACAGCAGGACTGGTGGACTGTAGGTACAACACGGTCCATAAAATGGACCTGATTATGTGAAGAAGGTCATTTGGTGTTGGAGTGCTCTCATATGGACATGAAAAGTGCGTGTGTGTGTTTTTGCGTGTGTGTGTGTGTGTGTGTGTGTGGAGATGTAAACAGAGCTGACTGGTGTCTCTAGTACTACAGGGGCCTTTGGGTCACACAAAGTGTGTGTGTGTGTGTGTGTGTGTGTGTGTGTGTGTGTGTGTGTGTGTGTGTGTGTGTGTGTGTGTGTGTGTGTGTGTGTGTGTGTGTGTGTGTGTGTGTGTGTGTGTGGAGATGTAAACAGAACTGACTGGTGTCTCTAGTACTACAGAGGCCCTTGGGTCACACAAAGTTCAAATGCAGCCAGACATGCTTATGGACCCCCTTGAGTCACACAGATAGGCAATAAATCAAAATGCACACACACACACGCACGCACACACACACACACACACACACACACACACACACACACACACACACACACACACACACACACACACACACACACACACACACACACACACACACACACACACACACACACACACACAGCTGGACAAGTACCTAAAAACCCTGTTAGGAACAGAGACAACAGCTTCAAGTCCTCTACTACTTAGAATTAGTCCCAAATGGCACACTATCTTTCGCACAGTGAAGTACGTTTGACCAGAGCCCCTATTGGCCCACTGGGAATAGGGTACTGTTTGGGACGTAGGCTCAGTGTTGTCCTCTGATTGAGTGAGCTAGCCAATGATCATCAGCTATTTTGGACACATCTCCAATCTGTGTCCTTGGTCATGTCCTTATTCCCTGTATAGTGTTTGACTCTTGTCAAAAGTATCGCCGTTTGGGACGTACCCCTTCAATAGACCAAGGAGCAGTGCTTAATTTGACCTTGTTTTTTTTCCCGGCACCTATTTGCCCGGCTTCGGTAGCTCACGTGGGCGTTTTAAGTACAATCTGTTCACTGTTTACACTGTAAACATACATCATAAAAAGGGATCAGAGTTAAGGTGGTTATTTCTCACGCCGTCCAGTAATCATCCTAATGCTTCCACACTGATTTCAGATCTCTTCTCTTATTTGCACATAGAGGTCATGGGGCGGGCCGGCGAGTTAAGAAACTGAACTAGAAACAGGTCTTCGCATTGATGGTCAGCTAGTGAAGAGGTCTCTATGTAATCATCTCAAGTAGCCTAGACTAGTGAAGAGGTCTCTATGTAATAATCTCAGGTAGCCTAGACTAGTGAAGAGGTCCCTATGTAATCATCTCAGTTAGCCTAGACTAGTGAAGAGGTCTCTATGTAATAATCTCAGGTAGCCTAGACTAGTGAAGAGGTCCCTATGTAATCACGTCCCGTAGCCTAGACTAGTGAAGAGGTCCCTATGTAATAATCTCAGGTAGCCTAGACTAGTGAAGAGGTCTTTATGTAATAATCTCAGGTAGCCTAGACTAGTGAAGAGGTCCCTATGTGATCATCTCAAGTAGCCTAGACTAGTGAAGAGGTCTCTATGTGATCGTCTCAGGTAGCCTAGACTAGTGAAGAGGTCCCTATGTAATCACGTCCCGTAGCCTAGACTAGTGAAGAGGTCTCTATGTGATCGTCTCAGGTAGCCTAGACTAGTGAAGAGGTCTCTATGTAATAATCTCAGGTAGCCTAGACTAGTGAAGAGGTCCCTATGTAATCACGTCCCGTAGCCTAGACTAGTGAAGAGGTCCCTATGTAATAATCTCAGGTAGCCTAGACTAGTGAAGAGGTCTTTATGTAATCATCTCAGTTAGCCTAGACTAGTGAAGAGGTCCCTATGTAATAATCTCAGGTAGCCTAGACTAGTGAAGAGGTCCCTATGTGATCGTCTCAGGTAGCCTAGACTAGTGAAGAGGTCTTTATGTTATCATCTCAGTTAGCCTAGACTAGTGAAGAGGTCCCTATGTAATCACGTCCCGTAGCCTAGACTAGTGAAGAGGTCCCTATGTAATAATCTCAGGTAGCCTAGACTAGTGAAGAGGTCTTTATGTAATCATCTCAGTTAGCCTAGACTAGTGAAGAGGTCCCTATGTAATAATCTCAGGTAGCCTAGACTAGTGAAGAGGTCCCTATGTGATCATCTCAAGTAGCCTAGACTAGTGAAGAGGTCTCTATGTAATCATCTCAAGTAGCATAGACTAGTGAAGGGGTCGCTATGTTATCATCTCAGTTAGCCTAGACTAGTGAAGAGGTCTCTATGTGATCGTCTCAGGTAGCCTAGACTAGTGAAAAGGTCTTTATGTTATCATCTCAGTTAGCCTAGACTAGTGAAGAGGTCCCTATGTAATCATCTCAAGTAGCCTAGACTAGTGAAGAGGTCCCTATGTAATCATCTCAAGTAGCCTAGACTAGTGAAGAGGTCTCTATGTAATCTCATCCCGTAGCCTAGACTAGTGAAGAGGTCCCTATGTAATAATCTCAAGTAGCCTAGACTAGTGAAGAGGTCTCTATGTGATCGTCTCAGGTAGCCTAGACTAGTGAAGAGGTCCCTATGTAATAATCTCAGGTAGCCTAGACTAGTGAAGAGGTCCCTATGTAATAATCTCAGGTAGCCTAGACTAGTGAAGAGGTCCCTATGTAATAATCTCAGGTAGCCTAGACTAGTGAAGAGGTCCCTATGTAATCATCTCAGGTAGCCTAGACTAGTGAAGGGGTCGCTATGTTATCATCTCAGGTAGCCTAGACTAGTGAAGATGTCCCTATGTAATCATCTCAGGTAGCCTAGACTAGTGAAGAGGTCTCTATGTTATCACGTCCCGTAGCCTAGACTAGTGAAGAGGTCTATATGTGATCATCTCAAGTTGCCTAGTTTCACGACTTCCGCCGAAGTCGGTCCCTCTCCTTGTTCGGTCGGCGTTCGGCGGTCAGCGTCACCGATCTTCTAGCCATCGCCGATCCACTTTTCATTTCCCATTGGTTTTGTCTTGTATTCCATCACACCTGGTTCCATAACCATCAATTACATGTTGTGTATTTAACCCTCTGTTCCCCCCCATGTCCTTGTCTGTAATTGTTTGTTGTCAGTGCTTGTGCACGTTAAGTTCTGGTGTGCGTCGGGTTATGTACCCATGTATTGTATTGTTCTGTATCCGGTGGGTTTTGATAATTGAACTTAGCCGTTGGAAACACAGGTTCACTCTCCTGCATCTGACTTCTCTGCTGCCAGTACGCACCTCTGACACCTAGACTAGTGAAGAGGTCCGTACAGAACACATCAAGTAGCCTAGACTAGTGAAGATGTCCCTACATAACACATCAAGTAGCCTAGACTAGTGAAAAGGTCCCTCCCTACATAACACATCAAGTAGCCTAGACTAGTCGACTGAATTTGAAACTGAGGGAAAGCCAAATCAGAAATGACGTCTACTAGCGATTCAGAGGTGGCCGGAGAGCAGTGGAAGGGGGGGGCATTACATACACTGACAAAGTGCCCGGAGGGGGGGGGGGGTATTACAGTGCCTTGCGAAAGTATTCGGCCCCCTTGAACTTTGCGACCTTTTGCCACATTTCAGGCTTCAAACATAAAGATATAAAACTGTATTTTTGTGTGAAGAATCAACAACAAGTGGGACACAATCATGAAGTGGAACGACATTTATTGGATATTTCAAACTTTTTTAACAAATCAAAAACTGAAAAATTGGGCGTGCAAAATTATTCTTTATAATACTTTCGCAAGGCACTGTACATACACTGACAAGTGCCCAGAACAGGTACAATTTGGACGGAGGCTCAGTTCAAGACCAAGCAAACGTATAACACCCTGGCTTGTCAAGCTAATTTCAGCTGGGCTGTACAACAAGCAGGTAGGAGGTTTGGTCCCAGAAAAGACTGGTGGGATGAAACTAGCCAAAGAGTGGGTGGAAGGTCAACCTCTGACAATTAGGCAGAAGGAAGCATTGTAGACGAGGCTAGAGAGGTCACCTTAACACAGGTTGTAGTGAACAGCTCAAAATTAAAAACAGCTTACCTGGAGGCTGAACGTCACAGATCCGCTCAGGATTTTGTCAGGAGTTACATGATGAGAATTCTCCATTCTCCATTCTCCATTCCAATGTTGCTTGCTCCAACATAGAGCAACATATTAAATCTGAAATGAAGCGAAAACTATTTGGAAGAATAGTAGTACAGTGCTCTCCCAAAATAACTTTTATTTACATGTTTTATTTAACTTTTATTCAACCAGGAAAGATTTGAAATCTCTTTTTCAAGAGCGTCCTGGCCAAGATAGGCAGCACCAAGTCAATACACAATTACCGCCAGACAACATGAAACACTACAGGTAATCTAGTAAAAACAAAAGTATAACAAAATCATAAAACAGCTAATTAAAAACATTAACAGGTCAGGGAATCAGCCTCAAGATCCTTCATCAGTGATTTAAAAACACCAATCGGGACAAGTTCTTCCAGTTTACAGGTATTTTGTAAGACGATGGCGCAGAGTACATAAAAGCCCTTTTACTAAATTCAGTTCGGAACATTTGGAACAGTTAGCAGGATAAATTCCTGCGAACGAAGAGAGTACCCACCACATTTCTGAACAATTAAAAATGCACAAATAAAATGGTAGTTCATTGTATACATCAGACTTCAGCTGGCAGATATGTAACAGCAACATGTTTTGTTGATCTTGTGGAACTGTAGGATTTCTTCGCAGTCTGTTATCTGCATTTGAGGGTATAAAGTTTACTCAGGACTTTCTCTCCAAAACCCTCATTAGTATTCTGTGTGATGATGCGTGTCTGTCATGCTGGGATGCAAGAGCGGAGTAGCAGCAAGGTTCCAGGGCCCTCTTTCCTTAATATAACTCTTTGGCACAGTTCGGGCACACAGGCTTGAGCTCACAGTATTCCATGTGGTTAAAAGAGATGGGATCTATCAATCATTTAAAAAAAAAAATACTTATGGACAAGCTATATACACTTTATAATGTATCCAACAACAACAACAACAACAAACGAATGGAGCTGAGAGAGCAGACAGTTTAGACGTTCAGCTGTGTCAAATCATCAGGATTTTGGACACTAGATGTGGCATTCAGTTTCAGAACTGTAAGTGGAAAAAAATTGACCTGACAAGTATTTTACCACATCTGCTGAGGATGTCTCCAACGACGACGCAACCCATCAGAACTATAGTGGCCTTGCATATCTTCGCATGTGTTTGTTGACTCTCTAGGCCTTATGTTTGATTGCACATCAAGAACTATCTGAATTGTCACTCGAACTCCCAAAAATTGTGATTGCACAATTATTACTGCAAACGGGATTGTCACCAGGGAAGCGAGGGTGTTCAGTGCAATGGCAGAAACGGCCGACACACACAACTCAGCCAGATATTCAAGAGAAATCTTTCCAAGGTCGTCAAACTGAATGGTGGAA
This sequence comes from Oncorhynchus clarkii lewisi, assembly GCF_045791955.1. Lineage (NCBI taxonomy): Eukaryota > Metazoa > Chordata > Actinopteri > Salmoniformes > Salmonidae > Oncorhynchus > Oncorhynchus clarkii. The sequence goes on from NC_092162.1 coordinate 72,194,752, forward strand.
GACCCAGCGACAGAGTTCTTAATCAGAGGGAGTTTTTCGAGAGTTTGGCGAGGAACATGGAGGCTAGAATGTTCTCTCAAGCAGGACGGGCGGTGGACAATACAGAATACAGCCAGTTCATAGAGGAGCTCACAATGTTTTAGGCGCAATACTGGCAGGAGGACGCAGGACACACTCTATGGAGAAACAGAGATAGAATCTCTCTGCCATTGGTTTGGATTGACAGGCCAAGTACGGTCATAAAGACCTACAGGCAGTACAGGAACACTGTATGGTAATGATAAAGGAGACATTCTAGATGAACTTAAAGAGCTGGTCATGGTGGTTAGCACCGCAGAATGCAAATGGAGATGTTGTCAAATGAATCTGATTTGCACCTCAACCCGTGCTTCTCTGCATACCTACACCATATCAGGCCCTACTCTTTCCGAATCTTGTAGACCAACCTTTGACCAAATCCAACCCAGTCCCCCTGTGTGAGGTCATGAATTTCTAAAGGACACAGATGTGTCACGGACATTTAAAAACAAGAAATAGGGAGGAGAAGACGTAAGAGGAAATGGCGGTGTTGTATGAGGGTTTTTTGAGAAAACTAAGGTTGGGACACACTTTTTCCTTTACATACTTGTTCTGTACTGTGAAGTTAATCTGAATATGTGCTTCATATTGTCAAACAGGCAGGAGACCTATATATTATCATGTGTTCTGCTGCAGCCTACAGTGATTGATTTATTCGAAGTACAGCACCAGTCAAACGTTTGGACACACCTACCCATTCAAGGGTTTTTCTTTATTTATGACAGTCCCATTAAGTGCAAACCAGATGAGATGGCGTATGAGATGCTGCAGAATGCTGTGGTAGCCATGCTGGTTAAGTGTGCCTTGATTTCTAAATAAATCACTGACAGTTTTACCAGCAAAGCACACCCATCACCATTGCACCTCCTCCTCCATGCTTCACGGTGGGAACCATACATGCAGAGATCATCCGTTCACCTACTCTGCGTCTCACAAAGACATGGTCGGTTGGAACCAAAAACCTCAAATTTGGACTCATCAGATCAAAGAACAGACGTCAATTGATCGAGTTTCTTGGCCCAAGCAAGTCTCTTGTTCTTATTGGTGTCCTTTAGTAGTGGTTTCTTTGCAGCAATTCAACCACGGAGGCCTGATTCACACAGTCTCCTCTGAACAGTTGATGTTGAGATGTGTCTGTTACTTGAACTCTGTGAAGCATTTATTTGGGCTGCAATCTGAAACTGATAACTCTAATGAATTTATCCTCTGCAGCAGAGGTAACTCTGGGTCTTCCCTTCCTGTTGTGGTTCTCATGAGAGACAGTTTCATTACAGCGCTTGATGGTTTTTGCAAGTGCACTCGAAGAAACCTTTAAAGTTCTTGAAATTTTTCCGTATTGACTGACCTTCACGTCTTAATGTAATGATGGACTGTCATTGCTCTTTGCTTATTTGAGCTGTTCTTGCCATAATATGGACTTTGTCTTTTACCAATTAGGGTTCTCTTCTATATAGCACCCCTACCTTGTCACAACACAACTGATGGTTGAGAGAATGCCAAGAGTGTACAAAGCTGTCATCAAGGCAACGGGTGGCTATTTGAAGAAACTCAAATATAAATTATATTTTGATTTGTTTAACACTTTTTTGGTTACTACATGATTCCATATGTGTTATTGTATAGTGTTGATGTCTTCACTATTATTCTACAATGTAGAACATAGTAAATATAAAGAAAAACTCTTGAATGGCAGGTGTTCTGCAGTGACACCTAAAAATGTTGCTGTACATTGATGTATTGAAAATGTGTCTTTAAGAACTTCGGACTCGTACAGACACACGGCTATACTAGCTATACTTCACTTCCTATGTTCTCTCTCCCCCCATCTCTGCTCCCATTAGACATAAGCCTGAACTCTCATCTCTCAAGTGTTGCACTTAATCATTTATTTCGGACTAGGCCTCCAAAAATATTTGGTGAACTTTCAAAAATGATTTTTACAAAAGAGAGAGAGAGGCTTTCAGCACAAGTGCTTGGGCCTTCACCAGCAAGTTAGCTGTGCATCATTAGGTGAGTCAGTGAAACTGGAAAAGCTTTTTTAGGTCTATAATTTCCTCATCTTGTAGCCTACAATGTGTCTCCACACACCTCGGACTCGGCTATTGATGGATTCAAGAACAAGGTCCTTTATACTGATGTCTGATTCTCAGTTTGTCAGGAGTCAAAGTAGCCTGCCATTTCGATCATTTGTGTGGTATTATGAACAAAGATTCTGCCAAAGTCTCCAGTCATGTGAAATGACGTCGAAATTCATGAAATTAGTTTTTAAAAAGAGCTCCTGAGTGGTGCAGCAGTCTAAGGCAATGCATCTCCGTGTCACTACCGTCCCTGGTTCAAATCCAGTCACTATCACATCTGGCCGTGATTGGGAGTACCATAGTGCGGCGCACAATTGGCCCAGCGTCATCCGGGTTTGGCTGGGTTAGGCTGTCATTGTAAATAAGAATTTGTTCTTAACTGACTTGCCTAGTTAAAATAAACTTCTGTCACGGCCTCTGCTCTATGCCACTACGCGAATGCGATGTGTTATTTTTTTTCATGCATTCCGGTACCTCAGAAATCAGGTCCGGAACTTAAGAACTCTGGTCCGGAACCTCAGAACTCAGGTCCAGAACCTCAGAACTCTGGTCCGGAACCTCAGAATTCAGGTCCGGAACCTCAGAACTCTCGTCCGGAACCTCAGAACTCTGGTCCGGAACCTCAGAACTCAGGTCCGGAATCTCAGAACTCAGGTCACCCCCCTCTCGTGCTCACCGTTTGATCCGGCACCTCGCGATTTACAAATGAAGCACTGCCAAGGAAAGGAGAAAACGTTGACGTGATCCTATATTTACCATGCAAGCATTAGATTTTAGTGTCAACAACGTGCAAGCCGAGAAAGATCCTTGAATGTACATTAAGCATTAAGCACAGGTGAAGACTGGTGGTAAACAACCAGACATTCTGTTGTACAGAGGACTATATCCAGGGCAAGGTTCAGAGCTGAAGTTGAGCCTCCTGTGGAAATCATAACATTTAGCTCCTTTTTTTCTGCTGATAACAGTAATTATACATAGCTGTTCCATTAAAAGAATGGCATAAAATCCTGAGCTTCGTCACACGAAGGAAGTCTCTGGCTTGTAATTATGTTGAGCGTTCCAGTGCCTTTAACCACTCAACAATAATATTTATCTCCAGGTTCAGGAGCAGGATTAGAAGCAGAGGCTCAAATAGCCCCTCCCCTCCCTTCTCTCATACATGGTCACCCAAGCATACATAATGCTACGGTTCCCTTGGTAACTAACACTTCGTGTTGCTGTCGTGACCTCTGCGGGGAGGGGGGGGGCTGAAAGAGATGTCTGTCTTCCTCTAGTCTCTTCTTCTAGTGTTGATGTATTAGAAGTGACCAGATCTAGAAAAGGAACATCAAAACCCCCCCCCCCCCCCTTCATGAATAACAGAGAGATCAGAAGGACAGTGACTTCAAAGCAAGAGTGTCTGTATCCCTATAGGCCTGGTCTAATGTAGTGCACTAGGTAAGGTGATATGCACTAAGTAGGGTGCTATGCACTAGGTAGGGTGCTATACACTAAGAAGGGTGCTATGCACTAAATAGGGTGCTATGCACTAAGTAGGGTGCTATGCACTAAGAAGGGTGCTATGCACTAGGTAGGGTGCTATGAACTAGTAGGATGCTATGCACTAAGTAGAGTGCTATGCACTAACTATGCACTAAGTAGATCGCTATGCACTAAGTTGGGTGCTATGAACTAAGTTGGATGCTATGCACTAATTAGGGTGCTATGCACTAAGTAGAGTACTATGCACTAAGTCGGGTGCTATGACCTAAGTAGGGTTGTGTGCAATAAGTAGGGTGCTATGCACTAAGTAGAGTGCTATGCACTAACTATGCACTAAGTAGGGTGCTATGCACTAAGTCGGGTACCAAGCACTAAGTAGGGTGCTATGCACTAAGTAGGGTGCTATGCAGTAAGGTGGGTGCTATGCACTAAGTAGGGTACTGTGCACTAAGTAGGGTGCTATGCACTAAGTAGAGTGTTATGCACTAAGTAGGGTGCTATGCACTAGGTAGGGTGCTATGCACTAGGTAGAGTGCTATGCACTAACTATGCACTAAGTAGATCGCTATGCACTAGGTAGAGTGCTATGAACTAAGTAGGGTAAAATGCACTAAGTAGAGTGCTATGCACTAACTATGCACTAAGTAGATCGCTATGCACTAAGTCGGGTGCTATGAACTAAGTTGGATGCTATGCACTAAGTAGGGTGCTATGCACTAAGTAGAGTGCTATGCACTAAGTTGGGTGCAATGCACTAAGTTGGGTGCTATGAACTTTGTATGGTAATGTGCACTAAGTAGGGTGCTGTGCACTAAGTAGAGTGCTATGCACTAACTATGCACTAAGTAGGGTGCTATGCACTAAGTAGGGTGCTATGCACTAAGTAGGGTGCTATGCACTAAGTAGGGTGCTATGCACTAAATAGGGTGCTATGCACTAAGTTAAGTAGGGTACTGTGCACTAAGTAGGGTGGTATGAACTAAGTAGGGTAATATGCACTAAGTAGGGTGGTATGAACTAAGTAGGGTGCTATGCACTAAGTAGGGTGTTATGAACTAAGTAGGGTGCTATGCACTAAGTAGGGTGTTATGAACTAAGTAGGGTGCTATGCACTAAGTAGGGTGTTATGAACTAAGTAGGGTGCTATGAACTAAGTAGGGTGCTATGCACTAAGTAGGGTGCTATGAACTAAGTAGGGTGCTATGCACTAAGTAGGGTGCTATGCACTAAGTAGGGTACTGTGCACTAAGTAGGGTACTGTGCACTAAGCGTCAACCCGATGCAATAATTTATTAAACAAACGTTTCAACAGCTAGGCTGTCCTCATTAGGGTTTCATCTCCATGTCAATACATTATGACAATGTCATATTGATGGTTTAAATTAGACAGCACTGTAATAATTCTGGGACAAAGTCTGAGAACACGTCATTGTAAATTGGATACACACACACGCGCGCATGCACGCAGACACACACACGCACACACACAAACGCAGACACACACACTGTCTGTGTGTCCATCAGTATTATCAGTGTTATGATCCTCCTGTAATTAAACCACCTGCTGCCTGCCTGCCTGACTCTCAGCATGCGTTTGCGTATATATGTGTGTGTCTGTCTGTGTGTGTTTATCTGTGTGTGTGTCTGTGTGTGTGTGTGTGTGTGTGTGTCTACCTGTCTGTCTGTCTGTCTGTCTGTCAGTGTGTGCTTTTCCTTTCTACTGGTACCCCTTCTGAGTGAAGAGTGACAAGGGAAGGAGGAAGATGAGGAGGAGGAGTAGGAGGAAGAGGAGGATGGGGGGAGGAGGAGGTGGAGGGGAGGAGGGGGAGTGTGAGGAAAAGTAGAAGGAGGTGGAGGGGAGGGGAGGGGAGGGGGAGGAGGAGGTGGAGGGGATTGGGAGGAGGAGGGGGAGGAAAAGTAGAAGGAGGAGATGGAGGAAGAGGAATTATGAATACAACAGGTACCTTACCATGAAATGCTGAATACAACAGGTACCTTACCGTGAAATGCTGAATACAACAGGTACCTTACCGTGAAATGCTGAATACAACAGGTACTGTGAAATGCTGAATACAACAGGTACCTTACCGTGAAATGCTGAATACAACAGGTCCTGTGAAATGCTGAATACAACAGGTCCTGTGAAATGCTGAATACAACAGGTACCTTATCGTGAAATGCTGAATACAACAGGTACCTTATCGTGAAATGTTGAATACAACAGGTACCTTATCGTGAAATGCTGAATACAACAGGTACTGTGAAATGCTGAATACAACAGGTACCGTGAAATGCTGAATACAACAGGTACTGTGAAATGCTGAATACAACAGGTACTGTGAAATGCTGAATACAACAGGTACTGTGAAATGCTGAATACAACAGGTACTGTGAAATGCTGAATACAGCAGGTACTGTGAAATGCTGAATACAACAGGTACTGTGAAATGCTGAATACAACAGGCACCTTACCGTGAAATGCTGAATACAACAGGTAGTGTGAAATGCTGAATACAACAGGTACTGTGAAATGCTGAATACAACAGGTACCGTGAAATGCTGAATACAACAGGTACTGTGAAATGCTGAATACAACAGGTACTGTGAAATGCTGAATACAACAGGTACTGTGAAATGCTGAATACAACAGGTACTGTGAAATGCTGAATACAACAGGTACTGTGAAATGCTTACTTACAAGCTATTAACCAACAGGGCAGTTCAAGAAGAGTTTAGAAAATATTTACCAAATAAACTAAAAAAATTAATTAAATTATAAAAGCACAATAAAATAATAATAGCGAGACTATATACAGGGGGTACCGGTACTGAGTCAGTGTGCGGGGGTACAGGTTAGTCGAGGTAATTTGTACATGTAGGTAGGGGTGAAGTGACTATGTATAGATCATAAACAGCGAGTAGCAACAATGTACAAAACAAATGGAGAGAGGGGTGTCAATGTAAATAGTCCTGTTGGCCATTTGATTAATTGTTCAGCAGTCTTATGGCTTGGGGGTAGAAGCTGTTAAGGAGACTTTTGGTCCTGGACTTAGTGCTCCGGTACCGCTTGCCGTGCGGTAGCAGAGAAAACAGTCTATGACCATTTTTGGGCTTTCCTCTGACACCGCCTATCATATAGGTCCTGGATGTCAGGAAGCTTACCCTCTGTAGCGCCTTACGTTCAGATGTCGAGCAGTTGCCATGCCGGGCGGTGATGCAACCGGTCAGGAGGCTCTCGATGGTGCAGCTGTAGAACCATTTGAGGATCTGGAGACCCATGCCGAATCTTTTTAGTCTCCTGAGGGGGGAAAAAGGCGTTGTCACACCCTCTTCAGATCAGACCTCAGATCAGATAAGGATGAATCCTTGTTTGATGGATGCAGACAGAGCTAGCAGAGAGAGAAAGGGAAGAAGAAAATTATACAGTGAGTCCCAGTCAATATTCACGTAAATGTATGGAATTCCCCTAAACCACACACACATTGGGGGAAAACAAAAAGTCTTTCCCATTGACCCCCATTTTAAAGAGCCAACTCCGTCGTTGATTTCTTGTTGCACAGAAATAACAAAACATGGCGAAAAGCTTCTGTGTTGTTCAATGTACAAAAGACGACTTTTCAACATTGTCTCCTCCGGAGAGTTCTCACTACTTAAAAAAAAAAAAGAACATACTATTGTAGAGCTTCCCTCGCGACCCTTTTTAATGACCGTGTTAGCAGGCAAGTGATTGAATGACTGTTAGCTACCAACAGGTTACATACCAGGTTAAAAAAAAAAAAAGACCAGGTCAAAAATCCCGACCGACTGTTTCCAATGTTCCCACGTAGGGCCTGGGAGAAGAGCCCTGTTGCTTCAGGGTATTCAGAGTGGATATTGTGGGGACACGTATCTATGTGTGTGGAAAATATTTCATCACGGGTAAGACGTGTAACTTGTCTAGTATAGTCAGTTTTTTTAACTCCACTCACTACTTGTAGCTTTTAGTTTGTTTGTGTTGTTGGTCTTGGCTAGCTTTAATGTTCTGGTTGGTAGGTAGCTAACACTCACTACTTGTAGCTTTTAGCTTGTTTGTGTTGTTGGTCTTGGCTAGCTTTAATGTTCTGGTTGGTAGGTAGCTAACACTCACTACTTGTAGCTTTACAGTCAGTTTGTTTGTGTTGCTGGTCTTGGCTAGCTTTAATGTTCTGGTTGGTAGGTAGCTAACACTCACTACTTGTAGCTTTTAGCTTGTTTGTGGTGCTGGTCTTGGCTAGCTTTAATGTTCTGGTTGGTAGGTAGCTAACACTCACTACTTGTAGCTTTACAGTCAGTTTGTTTGTTGGTCTTGGCTAGCTTTAATGTTCTGGTTGGTAGGTAGCTAACACTCACTACTTGTAGCTTTACAGTCAGGTTGTTTGTGTTGTTGGTCTTGGCTAGCTTTAATGTTCTGATTGGTAGGTAGCTAACAGTCATTCAATCACTTGCCTGCTAACACGGTCATTAAAAGGGGGGCGAGGGAAGCTCTACAATAGTATGTTTTTTTTAAGTAGTGAGAACTCTCCGGAGCAGACAATGTTGAAAAGTCGTCTTTAGACATGTTGTGCTTGTCTTAAATGTAATTTTGTAATTGACTAAAACAAGCAGACAACAAACAAAAATTGCAGTTGAAAAAGTTTTTTTGTTGAGAGTCAATGGGGTAACCCAGGTAACCACGACGTTCCATCTAATACCGACTGGGACTGTAAACCACGGAACATTGTAGAGGAGCCGGTTGCCACAGAGACAGATGGTGCACTCTGGAACACCCTGTAGTCATAAAGCTTGTTTTCTTCCGTCTGGCTGTCGGCACTTAGATACCAGACAGAAAAGAGCGTCTGTTTTGGTTTGCCACCCCCGCTTGCCGCGTGACCTCCTAACGACCCGGAGAGGAGGGGTTGTTGTCAGCTTCAGAGTGGTGACAGTCAGTGGCTCTGGTTGTTCGAGCAGTGAGGGAGAACGTATTGAAATGTCTGATGAAAAGGGGTCTCAACACCAGTGGAAGCAAAACAGCCCCATAACATCAAAGATCAACAACCATATTTTACAGTAGTTATGGGGGTTCTTTTCTGCTCATGCATTGTCATTTCAACACCAAACCCACCACTGGTGTGCGTGGCCAAAGAACTCTATTTTAATTTCATCTGACCAAAACACTGGTTCCAATCCATGTGCTAATTCTATTTAGCAAACTCCAGGCATTCATATTTGTTAAATTACATATTCAGCTCTGTAGTCACACCTACCAGTGGTGGGTTTGATGTTGAAATGAAAATGCATGAGCAGAAAATAAACACTAAGTGGAACTTGGACGCATCTTCCAGCAAGACAATTTCCCAAGAACACATCAAAATTCACAAAACCAATGTGTTATTAGGTCACAAAAAATTAACATTTACAGTCTCCGGACTTGAAACCCATTAAAAAGCTGTGGTTTGAATTGAAGAGGGCCGTCCAAAAGTGCAGACGAAGGATTAAGAATCTGGAAAGATTCTGATTGTTCTAAGATCCCTCCCAATGTGTTCTAGAACTCAGAAATCATTTCAGAATAAGGCTCAGTGCCATTAGGTGAGGTTCTGAAAGGTATTCAAAACACTGGTGGCAATCATTTTGACCTCTTACCTTTTTGAGGAAAAATATATTACTTGTTAATTAAACTAAATGTTTTTTCTCTGAGCAATTGTATTACTGTAAAATAATATACTTTTTTTTAACGTACAATATCATTATTTATTTTATACAGTCATTTTTGCTCATCTTTATCAACGGTGTCAATCATTTGTGAACCCACTGTACTGTCTAGAGTAGTGGTCACCAACCGGTCGATCGCAATGGACTGGTCAATCTTCAAGGCATTCCTAGTCGATCAGAATGGACTGGTCAATCTTCAAGGCATTCCTAGTCCATCACAATGGACTGGTCAATCTTCAAGGCATTCCTAGTCGATCAGAATGGACTGGTCAATCTTCAAGGCATTCCTAGTCCATCACAATGGACTGGTCAATCTTCAAGGCATTCCTAGTCCATCACAATGAACTGGTCAATCTTCAAGGCATTCCTAGTCCATCACAATGGACTGGTCAATCTTCAAGGCATTCCTAGTCCATCACAATGGACTGGTCAATCTTCAAGGCATTCCTAGTCCATCACAATGGACTGGTCAATCTTCAAGGCATTCCTAGTCCATCACAATGGACTGGTCAATCTTCAAGGCATTCCTAGCCGATCACCAAACTCTTCTGTAGAAAATAAAGGCTTGCGAACCTTTAAAAAAATGTGTGTTGCCTGTTGCCCGTAGGTGCAGTTGATTCAGAAGCCCTGTTGGTGATAGGTGCACTTGATTCAGAAGCCCTGTTAGCGATAGGTGCACTTGATTCAGAAGCCCTATTGACCGTAGGTGCACTTGATTCAGAAGCCCTGTTGGTGATAGGTGCACTTGATTCAGAAGCCCTGCTGGTGATAGGTGCACTTGATTCAGAAGCCCTGTTGGTGATAGGTGCACTTGATTCAGAAGCCCTGTTGCCCATAGGTGCACTTGATTCAGAAGCCCTGTTGCCCGTAGGTGCACTTGATTCAGAAGCCCTGTTGGTGATAGGTGCACTTGATTCAGAAGCCCTGCGCACCAGGTAGGCAAAGGGTTCCCATTTTGAACCCATTCATTTGTCTGAAAATACAAATTCTCCCTACCTGCTGGAATGGGAGATGTGGAATGGGAGATGTGGAATGGGAGATGCTAACTCGAGTGTCGGATACCTCCAAATTGCTGTGCCTGCGACTTCCACATTCCCAGCCACAGTTTGATACTATCCTACTAGAGATACAGTAAAACCATGACCAGACAGAGACTGTCATAGAATACAGCAAAGAGTTGCTGTTTTTATGAGTGAGTTCATGTTTAAGTTTATATTCATCACTGTCAACAATGTTTTTAATCAACACCATTACCAAACCCAAAATAAGCTTCTCCATGCTTCCCTGATTTTTATTATTATTAGCAGCTTGTCGTGTCTATTTTAATATAGAGAATTATTTGACTTTCTCTGGTTATAGGAACAACATGAATGTGTGCATGAGGCAGATGCAGATGTGGTGCGACTCGAGTTTGGCCATCAGGTGGAAGACGATGTCCCTTATCTCTGGTCAGAAGGATAGAGCAGGCACCGTGAGAGGCTGATCCTCTGCTGCTCTCGCCCTCCCTCTGTTGAGACTAATGCCGTGTTCAAAACAACTGGGAACTCGGAATTTGGAAATCTCAGACTTCTGACTTCAATGCGTTTAAGACAACTGGAAACTTCGAAAAGAACGAGATCCGACTGGGAAAAATAGTTTTGAAACGGAAACCTAGGTTGTATTTTTTTTTTTTTTTGGGGGGGGGGGGGGGGGTTCCCAGTTGTCTTGAAAGCACCATGACAATTCCAGTAAAATAAAAAATGTAATTATTTACAAATTATTTCAATTTATGCTCAGCTGTGCCTCAAGTTGTATCTCTGGTTGTATCTGTATCTCAGTTCACTGGTCACCATAGCAACACCCGCCCGTAGCACGCGCTCCAGCAGGTATATTTCACTGGTCATCCTCAAAGCCAACACCCCCTTTGGCCGCCTTTCCTTCCAGTTCTCTGCTGCCAATGACTGGAACGAATTGCAAAAATCACTGAAGCTGGAGACTTATATCTCCCTCACTAACTTTAAGCATCAGCAGCTTACCGATCGCTGCAGCTGTACACAGCCCATCTGTAAATAGCCCATCCAACTACCTACCTCATCATGGGGGGGCAGTGTAGCCTAGTGGTTAGAGCATTGGATTAGTAACGGGATGGTTGCAAGTTCATATCCCCGAGCTGACAAGGTACAATTTCTGTTGCTCTGTTCTTGAACAAGGCAGTTAACCCACTGTTGAAAATAAAAATGTTTTCTTAACTGACTTGCCTGGTAAAATAAAAAAATCCTATTTATTGCCTTACCTCCTTACTACATTTGCACACACTGTATATAGATTTTCTATTGCGTTATTGACTGTACTTTTGTCTGTCCCATGTGTAACTGTGTTGTTGTTTATTGTTGGAGGCAGGGTAGCCTAGTGGTTAGAGCGGTGGACTAGAAAAAGTGGCAAGTTCAAATCCCCGAGCTGACAAGGTACAAATCTGTCGTTCTTCCCCTGAACAGGCAGTTAACCCACTGTTCCTAGGCCAGTTAACCCACTGTTCCTAGACCAGTTAACCCACTGTTCCTAGGCCAGTTAACCCACTGTTCCTAGACCAGTTAACCCACTGTTCCTAGACCAGTTAACCCACTGTTCCCCTGTTCCTAGACCAGTTAACCCACTGTTCCGAGGCCAGTTAACCCCACTGTTCCTAGGCCAGTTAACCCACTGTTCCTAGACCAGTTAACCCACTGTTCCTAGACCAGTTAACCCACTGTTCCTAGACCAGTTAACCCACTGTTCCTAGACCAGTTAACCCACTGTTCCTAGACCAGTTAACCCACTGTTCCTAGACCAGTTAACACACTGTTCCTAGACCAGTTAACCCACTGTTACTAGACCAGTTAACCCACTGTTCCTAGACCAGTTAACCCACTGTTCCTAGACCAGTTAACCCACTGTTACTAGACCAGTTAACCCACTGTTCCTAGACCAGTTAACCCACTGTTCCTAGGCCAGTTAACCCACTGTTCCTAGACCAGTTAACCCACTGTTCCTAGACCAGTTAACCCACTGTTCCTAGACCAGTTAACCCACTGTTCCTAGACCAGTTAACCCACTGTTCCTAGGCCAGTTAACCCACTGTTCCTAGACCAGTTAACCCACTGTTCCTAGACCAGTTAACCCACTGTTCCTAGACCAGTTAACCCACTGTTCCTAGACCAGTTAACCCACTGTTCCTAGACCAGTTTAACCCACTGTTCCTAGACCAGTTAACCCACTGTTCCTAGACCAGTTAACCCACTGTTCCTAGACCAGTTAACCCACTGTTCCTAGACCAGTTAACCCACTGTTCCTAGGCCAGTTAACCCACCGTTCCTAGACCAGTTAACCCACTGTTCCTAGACCAGTTAACCCACTGTTCCTAGACCAGTTAACCCACTGTTCCTAGACCAGTTAACCCACTGTTCCTAGACCAGTTAACCCACTGTTCCTAGACCAGTTAACCCACTGTTCCTAGGCCAGTTAACCCACCATTCCTAGACCGTTGTTGAAAATAAGAATTTGTTCTTTAACTGACTTGCCTAGTTAAATAAATTGTCGCTTTGCTTTATCTTGGCCAGTTGTCAATGAGAACATGTTCTGAACTGGCCTACCTGGTTAAATAAAACAATTTAAAAAATTAAAAAGTGCCACAACAATAATCAAAGCTTGAGTTTTGAAATATAATATGGTCTGAGAAGAACAACATTGGCAGACCAGGCATATAGCCAACATGCTGTGATAATGTATTCGGCCTACTGCACAAACCTCACTACAGAACAGTTTTTATTAGGTTCATGTTACCTTGTAACCCTCCTGTTGTGTTAATTCATTCTGTGTTCCCGGTCCAAAATGGCCTCCCCATTATAGCTGATTATAAATCCGTGATAATACATCTCTTTTTAGCCAATATTGTGTTAGATCTTTTCTTTATCAACTTACAGTGCCTTGCGAAGGTATTCGGCCCCCTTGAACTTTGCGACCTTTTGCCACATTTCAGGCTTCAAACATAAAGATATAAAAGTGTATTTTTTTGTGAAGAATCAACAACAAGTGGGACACAATCATGAAGTGGAACGACATTTATTGGATATTTCAAACTTTTTTAACAAATCAAAAACTGAAAAATTGGGCGTGCAAAATTATTCTTCTTCACAAAAAATTACAGTTTTATATCTTTATGTTTGAAGCCTGAAATGTGGCGAAGTTCGCAAAGTTCAAGGGGGCCGAATACTTTCGCAAGGCACTGTATGTTCTTCTGAACATTACACATGTTGAACTTGTATGTGCTATTTATGGCCTGTAGGCCTCATTGACTCGTTTTTGGTATAAAAAAAAGCAGAATATATGGATTATTTTGACGATGACAAAAATCTCAGATAAAATATATTGTGCTATTTATCACAGACTACTTTGTGTCAAAAGTTTAACAAGGACATTTGTTTTGAAACCATTTCTAATTTTTAATTAATGTCACAAAATAGCATTTGTTGTGTTCACCGGTCAAAACAGACCGGTATGATTTTATTAGTAAAGAAAGGACATGACAACTTTACCATATTGCAAAATGTCATTACAAATGCACATTACAATACGTGGTGGTTGTTGCATCCAAATATATGGTGAGGAAGGCAGGAGGCAACTCAGGCTTGTTCCTTCCTTGTGGTCATTTTTTTGGGGGGGTGTTGGGGGGGGAGCAGCTCCTGATCAAGACCACATGAGGTGAAGAAAATGTCACCTTATGTTGTGTCCCTGGAGACCTGCAGTCATTTCCAGAACCATTCGCTTCCCCTGGTTCCTTTCGGGAACATCGTCAGCAGATTTCCCTGGTTCCTTTCGGGAACATCGTCAGCAGGTTTCTCTGGTTCCTTTCAGGAACATCGTCAGCAGGTTTCCCTGGTTCCTTTCGGGAACATCGTCAGCAGGTTTCCCTGGGTCCTTTCGGGAACATCGTCAGCAGGTTTCCCTGGGTCCTTTCGGGAACACTGTCAGCAGGTTTCTCTGGTTCCTTTCGGGAACATCGTCAGAAGGTTCCCCTGGTTCCTTTCGGGAACATCGTCAGCAGGTTTCCCTGGGTCCTTTCGGGAACACTGTCAGCAGGTTTCTCTGGTTCCTTTCGGGAACATCGTCAGAAGGTTCCCCTGGTTCCTTTCGGGAACATCGTCAGCAGGTTTCCCTGGGTCCTTTCGGGAACACTGTCAGCAGGTTTCTCTGTTTCCTTTCGGGAACATCGTCAGAAGGTTCCCTTGGTTCCTTTCGGGAACACTGTCAGCAGGTTTCCCTGGTTCCTTTCGGGAACATCGTCAGAAGATTCCCCTGGTTCCTTTCGGGAACACTGTCAGCAGGTTTCCCTGGTTCCTTTCGGGAACATCGTCAGCAGGTTCCCCTGGTTCCTTTCGGGAACATCGTCAGCAGGTTTCTCTGGTTCCTTTCGGGAACATCGTCAGCAGGTTTCCCTGGTTCCTTTCGGGAACATCGTCAGCAGGTTTCCCTGGTTCCTTTCGGGAACACTGTCAGCAGGTTTCCCTGGTTCCTTTCGGGAACATCGTCAGCAGGTTCCCCTGGTTCCTTTCGGGAACATCGTCAGAAGGTTCCCCTGGTTCCTTTCGGGAACATCGTCAGCAGGTTTCCCTGGGTCCTTTCGGGAACACTGTCAGCAGGTTTCTCTGGTTCCTTTCGGGAACATCGTCAGAAGGTTCCCTTGGTTCCTTTCGGGAACACTGTCAGCAGGTTTCCCTGGTTCCTTTCGGGAACATCGTCAGAAGCTTCCCCTGGTTCCTTTCGGGAACACTGTCAGCAGGTTTCCCTGGTTCCTTTCGGGAACATCGTCAGCAGGTTCCCCTGGTTCCTTTCGGGAACATCGTCAGCAGGTTTCTCTGGTTCCTTTCGGGAACATCGTCAGCAGGTTTCCCTGGTTCCTTTCGGGAACATCGTCAGCAGGTTTCCCTGGTTCCTTTCGGGAACACTGTCAGCAGGTTTCCCTGGTTCCTTTCGGGAACATCGTCAGCAGGTTCCCCTGGTTCCTTTCGGGAACATCGTCAGCAGGTTTCCCTGGTTCCTTTCGGGAACATCGTCAGCAGGTTTCCCTGGTTCCTTTCGGGAACATCGTCAGCAGGTTTCCCTGGTTCCTTTCGGGAACACTGTCAGCAGGTTTCTCTGGTTCCTTTCGGGAACACTGTCAGCAGGTTTCAGGCAAAACTTGCCCTGACGTCACTTGCTTCCCCTATCTTTATTCCATATTTAGACAGTTTGCTTGGCATGAACTGTTTGAATGGGCAGAGTGCACTAAAAGCAATCAGACGCTCATCCACTGTGATGTCTGGACTTGGGTTATTGATGAGTGGAAGGTGCTCCACCCACTGTTGCCAAACCTCTCTGATCGTTGCCAGCTTGACTTGTTAACGGCGGCCTGGTCTTGTATCACGGTTGTCGAAGCAAATCACCCGTGAAATGTCCGGAGTGAAGTAGTGGCACGAAGAATTGCAGGACCAGACTCTGCATCCCATAAACTGGTGGTAGATTGGTTTCTGGATCTGTACACACAGGCCAAAATAAAGAGACCCACGTCTGCTTGGACGTCTGTCCGGTCCACCTCCTTCCAGTTGTCTTTGTAAACACATCTCCCCTCCAAGTTGGTCATGTTTAACACTATAGTTTCGATTCACTCTGTCAGGAACAGTTCAAAACAGGATTTTATGTAATCAACCCGGGATATGGCGTATCTCGTTGGCCCTGGGGTCATCCTGATAACAGCCGAACAACCGACCTCTCCTCTGGGGTAGGGATGAATACCAGGAAAAATGTCCATTCTTTGACCCGGAATGTAACAACAACCTCAGCAGGGCGCTCTTCCTCATCGCTGGATGGTTTCACATCGGTTGTCTCTTGGTCTGGATCATATTCTGTGTTGTCTTCAACTTCTGACACTTCCTCCTCTAATGCATCTTCCCTGTCAGTTTCCTGGCCTCTCTCCCTCCTCACCTGTGTCATGATCAAAGATATGATCAAGAGCCTCACATACAGTATATCGTTTGGTCATTGTGCTGCCACAGAATGAATTGTGAGCAAGGCCTCATAAAAGCTTTATATACCAGAGCTGCTATATATTATTAAAACAATATTGTGATTGTGAGAATGCCAACAGGTGGGGTTCCCGTTGGGGTTGCCATCGAAGCCAAGAAGGGGAGTGAGGTGTGTGTGTGTGTGTGTGTGTGCTCAAAGACACATGCATGTGGGGGTCTGGGAGAGGCAGTGTGTTTATCTGATGAATGGGCTTGTGCCTGAACTCAATTTTATACACTAGTCGTAGTCTCACCCATTAATTTATTTTTTGGTATTGATGCTTCGTTCATCTCCTGTGAACAGAGTAGGAATATAGCTGAGGTGAAACGACATAGGTTCCAAGGTCCTTTTCTAGGAGTTGGGAGAAGCTAGTGTGCTGTTATAGGAGAGCGATTGTGCGTGAGTTCATGCATATTAATGTCAGCATGTTTTCTGTAAAACACATGACTCTCCCAGTGTCTGCTTGTGCAAAGTTCAGGATCACTAGACTGTTGTTCTGCCCCTGAACAAGGCAGTTAACCCACCGTCCCGCCCCTGAACAAGGCAGTTAACCCACCGTTCCCCTGAACAGGCAGTTAACCCACTGTTCCCTGGTAGGCCGTCATTGAAAATATAAATGTGTTCTTAACTTCTTGATCCTACTTGAGACGCAGATGTCTCAACTAGGCACCTGGAAATGCAAATGCGATACGCTAAATGCTAAATGTACTCGTTAAAACTCAAACGTTCATCAAAATACACATGAAGGGTATAGAATTAAAGCTACACTCGTTGTGAATCTAGCCAACAAGTCAGATTTTTAAAATGCTTTTCGGTGAAAGCATGAGAAGCTATTATCTGATAGCATGCAACACCCCAAAATGCCTGAATGCGACGTAAACAAAAGATTTAGCGTAGCCGGCGATACACAAACGCAGAAATAAAATATAAAACATTCATTACCTTTGACGAGCTTATTTCTTGGTACTCCTATATGCCCCATAAACATCACTATTGGGTCTTTTTTTCGATTAAATCGGTCCATATATACCCAAAATAGCCATCTATGGAAGCTGTGTAATTCAGAAAAAAACATTGTTTTAAAACGCTGCGTCATTTTTTAAAATTTAAAAAGTCGACGATAAACTTTCACAAAACACTTCGAAATACTTTTGTAATCCAACTTTAGGTATTAGTAAATGTTTATAATCTATCAAAATGATTACAGGGCGATGTATATTCAATAGCTCCTCGTCTGCAAATCAATGGCTGACAATGTGCACTTCAAAACATCCTGGCGGAGACCGGAAGAAATTGAATCCAGTTAGTTGGATTTACCAACAAAAAACTCCCCGGATAATGACGACAATGGCGACATCGTGTGGAATCTGTAGGAATTGCATGCAGGTCCATAATTCATTTTGTGCCCTTTTAACAATCCATGAAAGTGACGCATGGATATTATTTTTAGCTTTCAGTGAGCAGTTTTTCTTGCGCTTTTCGATGAAACACACGATCTGTTATAGTCACAGCCGTGATTTAACCAGAGTGTTTTCTATCCACACATACTAATCATATGCATATACTATATTCCTGGCATGAGTAGCAGGACGCTGAAAAGTTGCGCGATTTTTAACAGAATGTTCGAAAAAGGAGGGGGTAGGCTTAACAGGTTTTAACTGACTTGCCTAATTAAATAAAGGTAAAAAAATATATATATAATAATAATTGTTCATAGTATTGACGTCAGATGGAATTGTGTGACTCCCTGTGTGACTCCCTGTGTGATTCCCTGTGTGATTCCCTGTGTGATTCCCTGTGTGAACCCCTGTGTGACTCCCTGTGTGACTCCCTGTGTGATTCCCTGTGTGATTCCCTGTGTGATTCCCTGTGTGACTCCCTGTGTGATTCCCTGTGTGAACCCCTGTGTGACTCCCTGTGTGACTCCCTGTGTGACTCCCTGTGTGACTCCCTGTGTGATTCCCTGTGTGATTCCCTGTGTGATTCCCTGTGTGACTCCCTGTGTGACTCCCTGTGTGATTCCCTGTGTGATTCCCTGTGTGATTCCCTGTGTGAACCCCTGTGTGACTCCCTGTGTGACTCCCTGTGTGACTCCCTGTGTGATTCCCTGTGTGATTCCCTGTGTAAACCCCTGTGTGATTCCCTGTGTGAACCCCTGTGTGAACCCCTGTGTGAACCCCTGTGTGACTCCCTGTGTGACTCCCTGTGTGACTTCCCTGTGTGACTTCCCTGTGTGACTTCCCTGTGTGACTCCCTGTGTGAACCCCTGTGTGACTCCCTGTGTGACCCCCTGTGTGAACCCCTGTGTGAACCCCTGTGTGACTCCCTGTGTGATTCCCTGTGTGAACCCCTGTGTGACTCCCTGTGTGACTCCCTGATGTTGTGAGATTCTCTCCGGTGTTTACAGAACATTGGTGCTGTGCGATCAGGATAAGGGCTTAGAGGAAGCAATTGTATGTATACGATGTATGAGAAGAAAGGAGAGGCTGCCAACATTAGTGATGATTTTCAGTATATGATGCACGGAATGTTTAAAGGTGCAGAAATCGCTTCTCCGTTTCCTTTGCTAAAATTCTAATAGTTCGCCTAATATCAGTTCATGTGACTAAACAAGCAAACTGCCATCTTAACTGCTGTGAAATATCCTTTCAATAACCTAAAAATATTGTATTTTCAGCTGTTTGAAGCTGGTGGACAAAACCAAAAGCACAAGACGAAAAAACTAAACTTAAGAATTTTGAAGCACAGTAATAGTGCACATAGACAATATCTTCCCGCTTCATAAACTTGCTTTCAATGAGACTGACAGATCTATAAGTCACATTTCTATGTGAATTTCGTCAGGACGACAAAAACTGACATATTGCAAGCTGTATTCTTATTTTAAATCTATGTGGTTCTGTCCTTGAGTTCTAATTGTCTATTCATGTTCTGATTTATGTCATGTTTCATGTATTCTGTGCTTCAGCAGGAGATAACGGAGATCCTAATAAACAACCAGGACGAGGAGCTGCTGCTTCAGCAGGAGATAATGGAGATCCTAATAAAATACAACAATAACATTCTTGAAATGTCAGATGAATGTATTTTTGTGTGTGCAAGTCGTTGCTTGTGTGATTTTGTTACTATCATAAGTACTTATCTGTCAAAATAATTCAACATCTATCTCTCTCTCTCTCTCTCTCTCTGTGTCTCTCTGTGTCTTTCTCTCTCTCTCTCTCTCTCTCTCTCTCTCTCTCTCTCTCTCTCTCTCTCTCTCTCTCTCTCTCTCTCTCTCTCTGTGACTCTCTGTGTCTTTCTCTCTCTCTCTCTCTCTCTCTCTCTGTCTCTCTCTCTCTCTCTCTCTCCATCCCCCTAGCGCCCCCTACTGCCTAGTGGTTGGAGCATTGGGTCTGTTACCAAACGATCGATCAATGGTTCGAATCCCAAACCCAACAAGGTGAAAAATCTGTCGATGTGCCCTTAAGCTAGGCACTTAACCGTAATTGCTTCTGTAAGTCACTCTGGATAAGAGCTTCTGTTAAATGTACATCTATATATATCTCCCTCTGTCTCCCACCATCCCTTTATTCTGATTCAGAACGGGTTAAACGTGGAAGACACCTTTCGGTTGAATGTTTCTCTTTCTCCCTTTCACCTCCCTCCCTCTCTCTCTCATTCTCTCTCTCTCTCTCTCTCTCTCTCTCTCTCTCTCTCTCTCTCTCTCTCTCTCTCCCCCTCCCCCTCTCCCTCCCTTTAAACCTCTCTCCTTTCTCTCCCCTCCCTCCCTTTCACCTCCCTCACTCTCTCACTTTCCCCCTCTCCCTCCCTTTCACTTCCCTCTCTCTCATTCCCCTTCCTCCCTTTCACCTCCCTCTCTCTCTCCCCCTCCCACTCTCCCCCTCCCCCTCTCCCTCCCTTTAAACCTCTCTCGCTCCCCTCCCTCCCTTCCACCTCCCTCTCTCTCTCTCATTCCCCTTCCTCCCTTCCACCTCCCTCTCTCTCTCTCATTCCCCTTCCTCCCTTCCACCTCCCTCTCTCTCTCTCATTCCCCTTCCTCCCTTCCACCTCCCTCCCTCTCTCACTCTCTCTCGCTCTCTCCCTCTCCCACTCTCCCCCTCCCCCTCTCCCTCCCTTTTCACCTCTCGCTCCCCTCCCTCCCTTTCACTTCCCTCTCTCTCATTCCCCTTCCTCCCTTCCACCTCCCTCTCTCTCTCATTCCCCTCCCTCCCTTCCACCTCCCTCTCTCTTTCTCCCCTCCCTCCCTTTCACTTCCCTCTCTCTTTCTCCCCTCCCTCCCTTTCACTTCCCTCTCTCTCATTCCCCTTCCTCCCTCCCACCTCCCTCTCTGGGAGTGAGTGATGAGGATATTTACAGAGGCTTCTCTCTCTCTCAGCAGGATTTTAATCCCGTAGATATAACCTCTTATTATCTCAGCACGGGAAACACCATAGATCTAAAAAATAACAACAACAACAACAACAACACATGCAGAGGTACAGTATAAGTTGGGGTAATGTTTCTGGTAATTATGATGCTAATAGAGAGAGAGGACAGGTTGAGAACAGTGAATCAATAGAGCGGTATTTAGCAGCAGCATCAGTAGAAGAGGGAAGTCTGTTTTAAAAAAAGGCAGTAGTTACCTTACGTCTCTTTCTCATTAGCCGAACATTAAACCTCTCTCACACACTCACGACGCAAGCATGAATACAAGCACACGCACATATTATATCTTACGCACGCGAGCACACACACACACACACACACACGTGCACACACACACACACACACGTGCACACACACACACACGTGCACACACACACGTGCACACACACACACACGCGCACACACACCCACACCCACACACACACGTCTCTCTGCTGTCCTCATAACCGTAGTGGTTGGCCAGGACATAGATATATTATCCATAATGCACTGCTCTGCCCTTGTCCTGATCCTGCCTGCTGCTCCCACTCAAAGACCTAAGATAATGAAATATGAAAAAAAATCAAATGTAAAATCAATTGGAGGACATTTTTTTAGTAGGAGAGAGAGCGAGAGAAGAGAACAAAATGTCTCAATTCAATCTGTAGCGCTGAAGATTCGCTTCGTAGACGGGTTGGTTGTTTAGCAACACAACTGACATGTGCGTAACTACGGGGAAAAACAGACGGGGTTGGCTTAGATTTGTTGATAACGTAAACTATATTTAGTCTCCAATGTTTATTGAACAAATATAGAACATTTGCATAATGACCACTTGTTTTCTCTCAAATACATTGTTACAGTTGTTGGTTAGCTAGCTAGTGATTTTTTAGCCACATTAGCATATAGACATGACATCAGTCAAAACACCTCAAAACAATGGTATCAAGAACTAGATGAAATGACCCACATGGCAGTTTCTTGTCCTTCTTGCTAGCAGTCTGGCCATCCAGAATCACAACAACACGCTGACTTCAGCAGTCTGGCCATCCAGAATCACAACAACACGCTGACTTCAGCAGTCTGGCCATCCAGAATCACAACAACACGCTGACTTCAGCAGTCTGGCCATCCAGAATCACAACAACACGCTGACTTCAGCAGTCTGGCCATCCAGAATCACAACAACACGCTGACTTCAGCAGTCTGGCCATCCAGAATCACAACAACACGCTGACTTCAGCAGTCTGGCCATCCAGAATCACAACAACACGCTGACTTCAGCAGTCTGGCCATCTAGAATCACAACAACACGCTGACTTCAGCAGTCTGGCCATCCAGAATCACAACAACACGCTGACTTCAGCAGTCTGGCCATCCAGAACATCGTTTTTGTGACGTTGTCAGCTAACCCATCTATAGCGTGATTGACAATTAAAGGCAATGTTCCCGCAGCCACAGGATACTGCGTTCACGGTAAATGCTGCACATGTCGGCTCAATCGGAAATTACCTTTAAATGTGATCTGTGCTACAAATCACATCATATAAAATGTTATTGGTCACATGCACATATTTAGCAGATGTTATTGGGGGTGTAGCAAAATTTATAGAATCTATGTTGAGGTGCACCGAAGCTGTTCTGGCTGGTGGTAACCCAACGACCCTATTAAGACTCTTTATGTTGGTGTTTCCTTTACAAGGAGCAGTCAGTCAGTCAGTCAGGAGGACTAATACTATAAGTTACCTTTACAAGGAGCAGTCAGTCAGGAGGACTAATACTGTAAGTTACCTTTACAAGGAGCAGTCAGTCAGGAGGACAAATACTGTAAGTTACCTTTACAAGGAGCAGTCAGTCAGGACTAATACTATAAGTTACCTTTACAAGGAGCAGTCAGTCAGGACTAATACTATAAGTTTCCTTCACAAGGAGCAGTCAGTCAGTCAGGACTAATACTATAATTTACCTTTACAAGGAGCAGTCAGTCAGGAGGACTAATACTGTAAGTTACCTTTACAAGGAGCAGTCAGTCAGGAGGACTAATACTATAAGTTACCTTCACAAGGAGCAGTCAGTCAGGAGGACTAATACTATAAGTTACCTTTACAAGGAGCAGTCAGTCAGGAGGACTAATACTATAAGTTACCTTCACAAGGAGCAGTCAGTCAGTCAGTCAGGAGGACTAATACTGTAAGTTACCTTCACAAGGAGCAGTCAGTCAGTCAGGACTAATACTATAAGTTACCTTTACAAGGAGCAGTCAGTCAGGAGGACTAATACTGTAAGTTACCTTTACAAGGAGCAGTCAGTCAGGAGGACAAATACTGTAAGTTACCTTTACAAGGAGCATTCAGTCAGGAGGACTAATAATATAAGTTACCTTTACAAGGAGCAGTCAGTCAGTCAGGACTAATACTATAAGTTACCTTTACAAGGAGCAGTCAGTCAGGACTAATACTATAAGTTGCCTTTACAAGGAGCAGTCAGTCAGGAGGACTAATACTATAAGTTACCTTTACAAGGAGCAGTCATTCAGGAGGACTAATACTATAAGTTACCTTTACAAGGAGCAGTCAGTCAGGAGGACTAATACTGTAAGTTTCCTTTACAAGGAGCAGTCAGTCAGTCAGTCAGGAGGACTAATACTATAAGTTACCTTTACAAGGAGCAGTCAGTCAGTCAGGACTAATACTATAAGTTACCTTTACAAGGAGCAGTCAGTCAGTCAGGACTAATACTATAAGTTACCTTTACAAGGAGCAGTCAGTCAGTCAGGACTAATACTATAAGTTACCTTTACAAGGAGCAGTCAGTCAGGACTAATACTATAAGTTACCTTTACAAGGAGCAGTCAGTCAGGAGGACTAATACTGTAAGTTACCTTTACAAGGAGCAGTCAGTCAGTCAGGATTAATACTATAAGTTACCTTTACAAGGAGCAGTCAGTCAGTCAGGACTAATACTATAAGTTACCTTTACAAGGAGCAGTCAGTCAGGACTAATACTATAAGTTACCTTTACAAAGAGCAGTCAGTCAGTCAGTCAGGAGGACTAATACTATAAGTTACCTTTACAAGGAGCAGTCAGTCAGTCAGTCAGGAGGACTAATACTGTAAGTTACCTTTACAAGGAGCAGTCAGTCAGTCAGTCAGGAGGACTAATACTATAAGTTACCTTTACAAGGAGCAGTCAGTCAGTCAGGACTAATACTGTAAGTTACCTTTACAAGGAGCAGTCAGTCAGTCAGGACTAATACTATAAGTTACCTTTACAAGGAGCAGTCAGTCAGGACTAATACTATAAGTTACCTTTACAAAGAGCAGTCAGTCAGTCAGTCAGGAGGACTAATACTATAAGTTACCTTTACAAGGAGCAGTCAGTCAGTCAGTCAGGAGGACTAATACTGTAAGTTACCTTTACAAGGAGCAGTCAGTCAGTCAGTCAGGAGGACTAATACTATAAGTTACCTTTACAAGGAGCAGTCAGTCAGTCAGGACTAATACTGTAAGTTACCTTTACAAAGAGCAGTCAGTCAGTCAGGACTAATACTATAAGTTACCTTTACAAGGAGCAGTCAGTCACACAGGACTAATACTGTAAGTTACCTTTACAAGGAGCAGTCAGTCAGTCAGTCAGGAGGACTAATACTATAAGTTACCTTTACAAGGAGCAGTCAGTCAGTCAGGACTAATACTGTAAGTTACCTTCACAAGGAGCAGTCAGTCAGTCAGGACTAATACTATAAGTTACCTTTACAAGGAGCAGTCAGTCAGGAGGACTAATACTATAAGTTACCTTTACAAGGAGCAGTCAGTCAGTCAGTCAGTCAGTCAGGAGGACTAATACTATAAGTTACCTTTACAAGGAGCAGTCAGTCAGTCAGGACTAATACTATAAGTTACCTTTACAAAGAGCAGTCAGTCAGGAGGACTAATACTGCAAGTTACCTTTACAAGGAGCAGTCAGTCAGGAGGACTAATACTATAAGTTACCTTTACAAGGAGCATTCAGTCAGTCAGTCAGGAGGACTAATACTATAAGTTACCTTTACAAGGAGCAGTCATTCAGGACTAATACTATAAGTTACCTTCACAAGGAGCAGTCAGTCAGGAGGACTAATACTATAAGTTACCTTTACAAGGAGCAGTCAGTCAGGACTAATACTATAAGTTACCTTTACAAGGAGCAGTCAGTCAGGAGGACTAATACTATAAGTTACCTTTACAAGGAGCAGTCAGTCAGTCAGTCAGGAGGACTAATACTATAAGTTACCTTTACAAGGAGCAGTCAGTCAGGACTAATACTATAAGTTACCTTTACAAGGAGCAGTCAGTCAGGAGGACTAATACTATAAGTTACCTTTACAAGGAGCAGTCAGTCAGGACTAATACTATAAGTTACCTTTACAAGGAGCAGTCAGTCAGGAGGACTAATACTATAAGTTACCTTTACAAAGAGCAGTCAGTCAGTCAGGACTAATACTATAAGTTACCTTTACAAGGAGCAGTCAGTCAGGAGGACTAATACTGTAAGTTACCTTTACAAGGAGCAGTCAGGAGGACTAATACTATAAGTTACCTTTACAAAGAGCAGTCAGTCAGTCAGGACTAATACTATAAGTTACCTTTACAAGGAGCAGTCAGTCAGGAGGACTAATACTGTAAGTTACCTTTACAAGGAGCAGTCAGTCAGTCAGTCAGGAGGACTAATACTATAAGTTACCTTCACAAGGAGCAGTCAGTCAGGAGGACTAATACTATAAGTTACCTTTACAAAGAGCAGTCAGTCAGGAGGACTAATACTGTAAGTTACCTTTACAAGGAGCAGTCAGTCAGTCAGGAGGACTAATACTGTAAGTTACCTTTACAAAGAGCAGTCAGTCAGGAGGACTAATACTATAAGTTACCTTTACAAGGAGCAGTCAGTCAGGAGGACTAATACTATAAGTTACCTTTACAAAGAGCAGTCAGTCAGGAGGACTAATACTGTAAGTTACCTTTACAAGGAGCAGTCAGTCAGTCAGGAGGACTAATACTGTAAGTTACCTTTACAAGGAGCAGTCAGTCAGTCAGGAGGACTAATACTATAAGTTACCTTTACAAGGAGCAGTCAGTCAGTCAGTCAGTCAGGACTAATACTGTACGTTACCTTTACAAGGAGCAGTCAGTCAGGAGGACTAATACTGTAAGTTACCTTTACAAAGAGCAGTCAGTCAGGAGGACTAATACTATAAGTTACCTTTACAAGGAGCAGTCAGTCAGTCAGGAGGACTAATACTGTAAGTTACCTTTACAAAGAGCAGTCAGTCAGGAGGACTAATACTATAAGTTACCTTTACAGGGAGCAGTCAGTCAGGAGGACTAATACTATAAGTTACCTTTACAAGGAGCAGTCAGTCAGGAGGACTAATACTATAAGTTACCTTTACAAGGAGCAGTCAGTCAGGAGGACTAATACTATAAGTTACCTTTACAAGGAGCAGTCAGTCAGGAGGACTAATACTATAAGTTACCTTTACAAGGAGCAGTCAGTCAGTCAGTCAGGAGGACTAATACTATAAGTTACCTTTACAAGGAGCAGTCAGTCAGTCAGGACTAATACTATAAGTTACCTTTACAAGGAGCAGTTAGATATATATTGTGTTTTTAAAGGTTTTAGTCTAAATGTAACTGTGCATTCTGCATGAAATAAATCAAATCAAACACACACACACACACCTCCTTAACAGGAAGGACATTGACTCCCCCCCCCCCTCCATCATAGCTGTGATAGCTTCCCCGTTATCGTCCTAATTAGACTTATTTAGAGTTCCAATATGTCACTTTTTGGGGGAGCTGCCAAAATTCAAAATGTGAGTATATAGTAGATCTGTCCTTCTCATTGAAAACAAGTCTAAGAAGTGGCAGATCTGTTCTATTTGTACTATTTCTATGCTTCACATTATTAAGTTGAAGTTTTAATACATTCGGTTTTGTACACCAGCTTTAAACAGCTGAAAAAGGCAACATTTTTAGTTATGGAGAATATATTTCACATCGGTTTAGATGGTACAATGATTCTCTACACTAAACTTTCTTGTTTTGTTTACAGACTGAAAATTCGGCAAACTATTAATATTTTATCAACCAGGAAATAGCAGAGTGATTTCTACATAGTGCATGTCTAAAAAAAAAATGTATTTCTCTATTCCAGAAATCAACTAACCCAAGCTAGACCACAGTCGTTTCCAATGGGAGCAAATATATCCTAGTGGGCAGAACAAGCAAGGAGGTGGGCAGAGCCAAGGACGAGCTAGTGAGATCCTATTGGCTCGTTCTAGCGTATATTAGCATAATTCTGTGAGCGAACTCGGTGAAGTGTGCATGTTCACTAACTCAATTCACCCTTGTACTCCTTATATTGCATTCTTCTTCCATCTTGTCTCATCGCTGCAATTCCCCAACGGGCTCGGGAGGCGAAGGTCGAGTCATGTGTCCTCCGAAACATGACCCGCCAAACCGCACTACTTAACACACGCACTTGACCCGGAAGCCTGCCACACCAACGTGTCAGAGGAAACGCCGTTCAACTGACAACCGAGGTCGGACTGCAGGCGCCCGGCCGCCACAAAGAGTTGCTAGAGCGCAATGAGCCAAGTAAAGGCCCCTCGGCCAAACCTTCCCGTAACCCAGAGGACCCTGGGTCAATTGTGCACCGCCCTATGGGACTACAGATCCCAGCCGGTTGTGATGTGCCCAGGATCGAACCCGAGTCTGTAGTGACGCCTCAAGCATTGCGATGCAGTGCCGTAGAACGACTGTGCCACTCGTGAGGCCCGCACTCCTTCTAAACAATGCAGTTTTTAGAAACATTGGCAAAGGGTCAAGTCTAGAAAACGTAGTCCACTCTGTTTGTTACAGATTGTAGTTTTTTTGGAAACAGAAAACTGTATGGAAAACCAATGTGTCATCGATGAGAAAATGTGCAGAATGTTGGCCAAAATCCATCTCGCACCATCTTCTCCCCACTGACAGACACTGGGCTTCCTCTCAACACCATATTTGGTCGTGAGTGGAAACGCCAAACGGATGCCTCACATTTTATTCATCCTGTGAAATAGCTGTCTCATTGTTCAATCTGTGGCTATATTCTACATGTTTCTACCTACCTAGCCTTTTCAAACAGCTGGAGGACACTGGGCTTCCTCTCAACACCATATTTGGTCGTGAGTGGAAACGCCAACCAGGATGCTTCACAATTTATACATCCTGTGAAATATCTGTCTCATTGTTCCATCTGTGGCTATATTCTACATGTTTCTACCTACCTAGACTTTTCAAACAGCTGGAGGACACTGGGCTTCCTCTCAACACCATATTTGGTCGTGAGTGGAAACGCCAACCAGGATGCTTCACATTTTATACATCCTGTGAAATATCGGTCTCATTGTTCCATCTGTGGCTATATTCTACATGTTTCTACCCACCATTTTCAAGGATCAATCTGCAGTTCAAACAATATCAAAGCTGTCAACAAACAGGACGGGGATGGATTAACGTAACTATTTATAGACAGAGCTATGGATGCAATGACTGACCATCCATGATATGAACATCATAGTTTTAACCCGTGTTTTGAACCTATACAGTATTTGTTTACAAACAATGGAGTAAAACACGCTTATATTGTGGGTTCTGATGGGTTTAAGACAGACATGATTGTGTCCCACTTGTTGTTGATTCTTCACAAAAAAATACAGTTTTATATCTTTATGTTTGAAGCCTGAAAGGTAGGGGCATGGATCAGAAACCCTGTCAGTATCTGATGTGACCACCATTTTCCTCATGCAACGCGACATCTCCGCCACATAGAGTTGATCAGGCTATCTCTTCTTCTTATTGGTGTCCTTTTTTGTAGTGGTTTCTTTGCAGCAATTCGACCATGAAGGCCTGATTCATCCAGTCTCCTCTGAACAGTTCATTTTGAAATATGTCTCTTACTTGAACTCTGTGAAGCATTTATTTGGGCTGCAATTTCTGAGGCTGGTAACTCTAATGAACTCTCTGCAGCAGAGGTAACTCTGGGTCTTCCTTTCATCATAGCGCTTGATGATTTTTGCGACAGCACTTGAAGAAACTTTCAAAGTTCTTGAAATGTTCCATATTGACTGACCTTCATGTGTTAAAGTAATGATGGACTGTTGTTTCTCTTTGCTTATCTGAGCTGTTCTTGCCATAATATGGACTTGGTCTTTTACCAAATAGGGCCATCTTCTGTATACCACCCCTACCTTGTCACAACACAACTGATTGGTTCAAACGCATTAAGAAGGATAGAAATTCCACAACTTAACATTTAACAAGGCACACCTTGCATTCTTGAGAGCTAAGTTAGCTCCTGTCCTCCTTAGCTAGCTAGCTAGTTATGTTTTTCAAACAAACCTTGTTTTGTGAAATATTTGAAAGTGCATGTGTATGATTTAGAGTGCCCAGTGCAGTAAAAACAAACAAAGCTAGATTATTTGATGCAATATACCCTAATATACCCAAATGGCTACCCGGAGTATTTGCATTGTGTTTGTTATCAAGAACAACTACTGCATTTAATTTGCTATCTATACAAGTGGTGATTTTATTATCTACATTAGTTATCAGTTAGTTATTATCATGTTGTGTAGCCTATTGACTTTTTAAGTGTGCTTATAAATTATCGGCTACATCTTATAACATGTACTGAAAACAATAAAATACCTTGTTTTTAAGAGCAGCAGTCCCCCCCCCCCCCCATTTGACTTGGACAGAGGAGTTGGAAATAGGGGAGAGGAAGAGGTAGGGCTGCAGAACGACAAGGAGAGGAAGACCATGAGTAGGCTACCCGACTGACAGAAGAGGCAGGCCCAAAGGAAGGTTGGTGTTAATCTTTCACTTGCATTTCCCGTTTCACAACACTCAAATAAAATGACACAATATTTGACTTAATTCAGTTTTTTTTTATTACTATCTATACAGGCTAAGTTTAGAGAGCTGGCCTTTGAGGAAAAGAGAGAGGTGCTGGAGCAAGTCGCTACTCGTCTACCAGGAGCGATGTTTGACATAATGGATTTGCGGAGGCTTGTCCTAGGATCTCCAGACATCCCAAACCGAGGACAGCCCTGCTGTCACACCCTGCCAGTACCCGAAAAGTTATTGGTTGAAATATCAGAGACGGGGATTTAGAAAAATATGTTATGGCACTTTGTCTCCAATTGCTCCAGGGTTGCCTACGCAAGCTCTCTGGGAATTGGGATATGCAAAATGTGTTTATAGACCAATATCAACAATTGTTATTATCATTAGAGCGCATATAATTTGTAGTTACAATCCCCGCATGTAGTTTCTTGCCCAGATTTTTTTGGCACCGTGCCACATGTCAAGGGAATTAAGAATACTACAGTCCTCGTATAATTCCTTTCTCTGGATTTGTAATGCATGTAGGACAATACAGATTGGAAATATCACATGTTCAAACTCACAAACACAAGACAATAAAACGTTGCGTAATCACGACGTAAATACACCTAGACAGGTGATACTTAACTCGTTAGGGTCGAAATCTGCATCTACGTGTCAGTGCAGATCTTCCTCAACTTCCTGACCTCCAAGAATAGCTGGTCAATCGTCCCAGTTAAAGGTCTACTTTTCCATCACGACAGAGCTCCCTTTCCGCAACTCATTCACCGGGACAATGTGGATGATGTCCTTCGACTCATTCTCTGTGGTGGTAAACGTGCAAAACTGTGCACAATGGCCTATTAAAGGTGTTGACAGATAACAAACAGTAATGAATTGTGGGTCGGTACCGTTATGGGAAGCAGCGGAACGTCGTATCAGTGCTCTTCTCATTTACCCGACATCAGTTAGAATAGACACACACACATAAACAAAAAACAGACGTTTAGTAATCAGAGAATGAAACATCAAGAATAGTAAGTCAGAACAAAATACATTACAAATGAAATACTGTGTTGATGACAGACGATATAGTACCACTTCGTATAAGGAAGATAGATTCGTATCTCACCTAGGACCACCTAGGACCACAATATGATCCTTTGTTTTGCAGGCGGTCAATGACTTCAGCCCTGTTCTCCTGCCAATGACATCAGCCTTCTTCTCCTGTCAATGACATCAGCCTTCTTCTCTTGCCAATGTCATCAGCCCTGTTCCCCTGCCAATGACATCAGCCCTGTTCTCCTGCCAATGACATCAGCCCTGTTCTCCTGCCAATGACATCAGCCCTGTTCACCTGCCAATGACTTCAGATCTCTTCTCCTGCCAATGACTTCAGATCTCTTCTCCTGCCAATGACTTCAGATCTCTTCTTCTGCCAATGACTTCAGATCTCTTCTCCTGCCAATGACATCAGCCCTGTTCTCCTGCCAATGACATCAGCCCTCTTCTCCTGCCAATGACATCAGCCCTGTTCTCCTGCCAATGACTTCAGATCTCTTCTCCTGCCAATGACTTCAGATCTCTTCTCCTGCCAATGACTTCAGATCTCTTCTCCTGCCAATGACTTCAGATCTCTTCTCCTGCCAATGACTTCAGCCCTCAAGTCCGGGCTCTGGTTGGGCAACTCAAGGACATTCAGAGACGTGTCCCAAAGCCACTCCTGCGTTCTCTTGGCTGTGTGCTTAGGGTCATTGTCCTACTGGAAGGTGAACCTTCACCCCCAGGCTGAGGTCCTGAGCACTCTGGAGCCGGTTTTCATCAAGGATCTCTCTGTACTTTGCTCCTGATTGTTAGGGTGCTGCATACAGGGTTGTCCTTTTGGAAGGTTCTCCCATCTCCACAAAGGAACTCTAGAGCTCTGTCAGAGTGACCATCGGGTTCTTGGTGACCTCCCTGACCAAAGCCCTTCTCCCCCGATTGCTCAGTTTGGACGGGCAGCCAGCTCTAGGAAGAATCTTGGTGGTTTGAAACTTCTTCCATTTAAGAATGATGGGGGCTACTGTGTTCTTGGAGACCTTCAATGCTGCAGAAAATGTTTGGTACCCTTTCTCAGATCTGTGCTTCTACACAATCCTGTGTCGGAGCTCTACTAAAAATTATTTCGACCTCAAAGCTTGGTTTTTTCACTGACCTATAAAGACAGATAGATGCGTGCCTTTCCAAATGATGTCCAATCAATCAAGTTGTAGAAACATCTCAAGGATGATCAATGGAAACAGGATGCACCTGAGCTCAAATTCGCACCTCAATGCAAAGGGTCTGAGTACGTATGTAAATGAGTACGTATGTAAATGAGTACGTATGTAAATGAGTACGTATGTAAATGAGTACGTATGTAAATAAGGTATTTCTGTTTTTTTTTTTTTTATACATCTGCAAAAATTCTTAAGACCTGTTTTCGCTTTGTCGTTATGGATAATTGTGTGTAGATTGATGAGGGAAAAAAAACTATTTAATACATTTTATAATAAGGCTGTAACGTAACAAAATGTGGAGAAGGTCATAAATCTGAATACTTTCCGAAGGCCCTGTATGTACCTTTCACACCTTGGTCATAAAAAACACAAACTCACAAAGGAAAAATATTAGCCTTTTGTATAGACTTTCAAAAAGTCTTTGATGCTATATGGCATGAAGGATGTTCTTAAAACTCCTTCAAATTTGTGTAAGAGGTAAGGTCTATGATATTATTAATGTGATCTATAAGGAAAACTAATGTTGTGTAAGAGGTAAGGTCTATGATATTATTAATGTGATCTATAAGGAAAACTAATGTTGTGTAAGAGGTAAGGTCTATGATATTATTAATGTGATCTATAAGGAAAACTAATGTTGTGTAAGACGTAAGGTCTATGATATTATTAATGTGATCTATAAGGAAAACGAATGTTGTGTAAGAGGTAAGGTCTATGATATTATTAATGTGATCTATAAGGAAAACTAATGTTGTGTAAGAGGTAAGGTCTATGATATTATTAATGTGATCTATAAGGAAAACTAATGTTGTGTAAGAGGTAAGGTCTATGATATTATTAATGTGATCTATAAGGAAAACTAATGTTGTGTAAGAGGTAAGGTCTATGATATTATTAATGTGATCTATAAGGAAAACTAATGTTGTGTAAGAGGTAAGGTCTATGATATTATTAATGTGATCTATAAGGAAAACTAATGTTGTGTAAGAGGTAAGGTCTATGATATTATTAATGTGATCTATAAGGAAAACTAATGTTGTGTAAGAGTGTGGTGTCAGGAAAACAACCTCAAACCTCACACTCAACGTCAACAAAACTAAGGAGATGATTGTGGACTTCAGGAAACAGCAGAGGGAACACCCCCCTATCCACATCGATGGAACAGTAGTGGAGAGGGTAGCAAGTTTTAAGTTCCTCGGCATACACATCACAGACAAACTGAATTGGTCCACTCACACAGACAGCATCGTGAAGAAGGCGCAGCAGCGCCTCTTCAACCTCAGGAGGCTGAAGAAATTTGGCTTGTCACCAAAAGCACTCACAAACTTCTACAGATGCACAATCGAGAGCATCCTGGCGGGCTGTATCACCGCCTGGTATGGCAACTGCACCGCCCTCAACCGTAAGGCTCTCCAGAGGGTAGTGAGGTCTGCACAACGCATCACCGGGGGCAAACTACCTGCCCTCCAGGACACCTACACCACCCGATGTCACAGGAAGGCCATAAAGATCATCAAGGACATCAACCACCCGAGCCACTGCCTGTTCACCCCGCTATCATCCAGAAGGCGAGGTCAGTACAGGTGCATCAAAGCTGGGACCGAGAGACTGAAAAACAGCTTCTATCTCAAGGCCATCAGACTGTTAAACAGCCACCACTAACACTGAGTGGCTGCTGCCAACACACTGACACTGACTCAACTCCAGCCACTTTAATAATGGGAATTGATGGGAAATGATGTAAATATATCACTAGCCACTTTAAACAATGCTACCTTATATAAATGTTACTTACCCTACATTATTCATCTCATATGCATACGTATATACTGTACTCTATATCATCGACGGTATCCTTATGTAATACATGTATCACTAGCCACTCTATACTATACTATGCCACTTTGTTTACATACTCATCTCATTTGTACATACTGTACCCGATACCATCTACTGTATCTTGCCTATGCTGCTCTGTACCATCACTCATTCATATATCCTTATGTACATATTCTTTATCCCCTTACACTGTGTACAAGACAGTAGTTTTGGAATTGTTAGTTAGATTACTTGTTATTACTGCATTGTCGGAACTAGAAGCACAAGCATTTCGCTACACTCGCATTAACATCTGCTAACCATGTGTATGTGACAAATAAAATTTGATTTGATTTGATTTGAGGTAAGGTCTATGATATTATTAATGTGATCTATAAGGAAAACTAATGTTGTGTAAAAGTTGAAAACAAAATTCCACAATTCTTTAGTCAGGACAGAGCAGTGAGAGAAGTTTTCAGTATTACCTTATTCAATATGTATATAAATGAACTGTAGAAGTATCTATGTCTCTGGGACTCAAAAGTTTATATTATATGCAGATTGACACCAACAGAACAGGGGCTACAACAAAGCCTGTCCTTATTAATTAAAGCAGTAGTGTAAGGATTTACCTTTATTTAACTAGGCAAGTCAGTTAAGAACACATTTTTATTTTCAATGACGGCCTAGGAACAAGCCTGTTCAGGGGCAGAACGACAGATTTGTACCTTGTCAGCTCAGGGATTTGAACTTGCAACCTTCGGGTTACTAGTCCAACGCTCTAACCACTAGGCTACCCTGCCACCCTAGGGACTGGGCACTATCCATTAAACAACCCTGAAACCCTTACCTTGGTCTGACAAGAAGTTTATAAACAAGAAGTTTATCTGGGCGGTTTGACACGGCCATGAAGTCTCTAAAGCACACAGAGCAGATTTTGCATTTAGTAAGACTCCCAATTAGAATTTGGCTTAAATGATTTAACTCCTTCTATATGGTAGCAACATTTGGTGAACCCTTTACAATTTAAAACATAAGGGATAAAATATGGGAAAAAAGTATGGGATAAATGTCCCACCAAAATACTGTACCTGAAATTTAGAAAAAATATTATAGTTGTGTGCGCAGAAATGCCCCAAACCTAGCCTTTAGGCAAGAAATGTCCCAAAACTAGCCTTTAGGCAAGAAATGTCCCAAAACTAGCCTTTAGGCAAGAAATGTCCCAAAACTAGCCTTTAGGCAAGAAATGTCCCAAAACTACCCTGTTTGTCATGACTTGGGAGAAAATTCCAAATGGAGAAAAGAGCCACCAAATTCTGGACTCCTACAGATGTAGGATCTTAATTTGATCACTCTTTTGTTCTTGAGAATTTGCAAACTTGTCGTGAAATGGAC
Source organism: Oncorhynchus clarkii lewisi (assembly GCF_045791955.1). Lineage (NCBI taxonomy): Eukaryota > Metazoa > Chordata > Actinopteri > Salmoniformes > Salmonidae > Oncorhynchus > Oncorhynchus clarkii. Next base: position 72,229,933 of record NC_092162.1, read on the forward strand.
ATTTGTAGTTTAATCTCGGTTTAAAAAGGATTATCAAGTTTGTAATTTCCACTTTAACATTTCAGATTTGAGTTGCACTAACACAAAATATATCAACCCCTACAAAGTCGTCCATCAATTATAATCCATATAAAAATCCACATATCCTGTTCCTGCAGGTTTAATTGTCCTGCTGTAGCATACTGGCTCGAATTAAGATCCTACATCTGTAACACACTGTGATCCAGAATAGTATCATCACAAGGCTTTCTTATGTAAACACCACAACCCAGAGAGTGGTGCTTTAGAGCAACTGTCCCCAAAAGCTACATTTCAAACCATAAATAACAACATTCTAACAAATAGAATTCGCTAACCAAAATACATACACTAATTATGTGACCATAGCATGGCAATAGATACAGACTCAGTGACCATAGCATGGCAATAGATACAGACTCAGTGACCATAGCATGGCAATATATACAGACTCAGTGACCATAGCATGGCAATAGATACAGACTCAGTGACCATAGCATGGCAATAGATACAGACTCAGTGACCATAGCCTGGCAATAGATACAGACTCAGTGACCATAGCATGGCAATAGATACAGACTCAGTGACCATAGCCTGGCAATAGATACAGACCAATGTACAGACTCAGTGACCATAGCCTGGCAATAGATACAGACTCAGTGACCATAGCCTGGCAATAGATACAGACTCAGTGACCATAGCATGGCAATAGATACAGACTCAGTGACCATAGCATGGCAATAGATACAGACCAATGTACAGACTCAGTGACCACAGCCTGGCAATAGATACAGACTCAGTGACCATAGCATGGCAATAGATACAGACTCAGTGACCATAGCATGGCAATAGATACAGACCAATGTACAGACTCAGTGACCATAGCATGGCAATAGATACAGACTCAGTGACCATAACATGGCAATAGATACAGACTCAGTGACCATAGCCTGGCAATAGATACAGACTCAGTGACCATAGCCTGGCAATAGATACAGACCAATGTACAGACTCAGTGACCATAGCATGGCAATAGATACAGACTCAGTGACCATAGCCTGGCAATAGATACAGACCAATGTACAGACTCAGTGACCATAGCCTGGCAATAGATACAGACCAATGTACAGACTCAGTGACCATAGCCTGGCAATGGATACAGACTCAGTGACCATAGCATGGCAATAGATACAGACCAATGTACAGACTCAGTGACCATAGCCTGGCAATAGGTATAGACTCAGTGACCATAGCCTGGCAATAGATACAGACCAATGTACAGACTCAGTGACTATAGCCTGGCAATAGATACAGACCAATGTAGACTCAGTGACCTCAGCTGCCTGTTGAGGAGAAAATCTGCATTTTGTTAGGAGAAAATATAGACATAGAGGGAGAGAGAGAGAGAGAGCGAAGGGGAGAGAGGCAGCTGAGACTGTGTGTGTACGTGTGTGCGTCAGTCATGTTGGATGTATAACCTTGAGCGACTCTGGTTTCTGTTGTTCAGACAGACAGCCATGCAGCCAACAGGGATACCTTGTCTCATCACTCAGACGACACAAACTGTGTTTGAACTCCACTGTCTACTGCTTGTTGTAGTACTTCAGGGCTGTGGAGGTGTTGCTGTCGAAGAACTAGTTTTTTTTTTCTTCAGTTTGCAGACAGTTTTACAGACAACAGCTGCTTCAGTAGACAATCAGCTGTACCAGACAAACGTTAGTAAGCGATAAGCAAGAGACACACTGTGTTTGTTGTTGATAAGGATATAAAGCACATTATGAAATTTATCCTTTGTAGCCTAGTGGTTAGAGCGTTGGACTAGTAACCGAAAGGTTGCAAGTTTGAATCCCCGAGCTGACAAGGTACAAATCTGTTGTTCTGCCCCTGAACAGGCAGTTAACCCACTGTTCCTAGGCCGTCATTGAAATTAAGAATTTGTTCTTAACTGACTTGCCTAGTAAAATATTTTTTTTTATTAGTTATTCACGATAATCCACTGGTAATGCCTGTTGACTGTTCTATTTGAATAATCACTCACTGTTGCCACTCCTCTTTGTGTCTATGAACAGACGTGAGCTGTGTGTCATTCAAGATAATTCACAAGTTCTCTTGCCTTATTGCGTAATGAAACTCATTAAATGGAAGGGATAGTGTCTGCAGGTTTTCACTCCTTCTTGTACTTGACTGATCAGGTCATTGATTAGTAAGGAACTCACCTCACCTGGTATTTGTTATATTAATAGGATCGTCATTAGCTGTTATGAAAGCTACAGCTACTCTTCCTGGTTGTCTGGTTGACTAGGTCTTAATGAAATACGAATTTAAAGGACACAACAACAACAACCAGTAGACCCTTTGATATAAAGGACACAACAACAACCAGTAGACCCTCTGATATAAAGGACACAACAACCAGTATACCCTCTGATATAAAGGACACAACAACCAGTAGACCCTCTGATATAAAGGACACAACAACCAGTAGACTCTCTGATAGAAAGGACACAACAACAACCAGTAGACCCTCTGATATAAAGGACAGAACAACCAGTAGACCCTCTGATATAAAGGACACAACAACCAGTAGACCCTCTGATATAAAGGACACAACAACCAGTAGACCCTCTGATATAAAGGACACAACAACCAGTAGACCCTCTGATATAAAGGACACAACAACAACCAGTAGACCCTCTGATATAAAGGACACAACAACCAGTAGACCCTCTGATATAAAGGACACAACAACAATCAGTAGACCCTCTGATATAAAGGACACAACAACCAGTAGACCCTCTGATATAAAGGACACAACAACAACCAGTAGACCCTCTGATATAACTGGCACAACAACCAGTAGACCCTCTGATATAAAGGACACAACAACCAGTATACCCTCTGATATAAAGGACACAACAACAACCAGTAGACCCTCTGATATAAAGGACACAACAACAACCAGTAGACCCTCTGATATAACTGACACAACAACAACCAGTAGACCCTCTGATATAAAGGACACAACAACCAGTAGACCCTCTGATATAAAGGACACAACAACCAGTATACCCTCTGATATAAAGGACACAACAACCAGTAGACCCTCTGATATAAAGGACACAACAACCAGTAGACTCTCTGATAGAAAGGACACAACAACAACCAGTAGACCCTCTGATATAAAGGACAGAACAACCAGTAGACCCTCTGATATAAAGGACACAACAACCAGTAGACCCTCTGATATAAAGGACACAACAACCAGTAGACCCTCTGATATAAAGGACACAACAACCAGTAGACCCTCTGATATAAAGGACACAACAACAACCAGTAGACCCTCTGATATAAAGGACACAACAACAACCAGTAGACCCTCTGATATAAAGGACACAACAACAACCAGTAGACCCTCTGATATAAAGGACACAACAACAACCAGTAGACCCTCTGATATAAAGGACACAACAACCAGTAGACCCTCTGATATAAAGGACACAACAACCAGTAGACCCTTTGATATAAAGGACACAACAACCAGTAGACCCTCTGATATAAAGGACACAACAACAACCAGTAGACCCTCTGATATAAAGGACACAACAACAACCAGTAGACCCTCTGATATAAAGGACACAACAACAACCAGTAGACCCTCTGATATAACTGACACAACAACAACCAGTAGACCCTCTGATATAAAGGACACAACAACAACCAGTAGACCCTCTGATATAAAGGACACAACAACCAGTAGACTCTCTGATATAAAGGACACAACAACAACCAGTAGACCCTCTGATATAAAGGACACAACAACAACCAGTAGACCCTCTGATATAAAGGACACAACAACAACCAGTAGACCCTCTGATATAAAGGACACAACAACCAGTAGACCCTCTGATATAAAGGACACAACAACCAGTAGACCCTCTGATATAAAGGACACAACAACCAGTAGACCCTCTGATATAAAGGACACAACAACCAGTAGACCCTCTGATATAAAGGACACAACAACCAGTAGACCCTCTGATATAAAGGACACAACAACCAGTAGACCCTCTGATATAAAGGACACAACAACCAGTAGACTCTCTGATATAAAGGACACAACAACCAGTAGACCCTCTGATATAAAGGACACAACAACCAGTAGACCCTCTGATATAAAGGACACAACAACCAGTAGACCCTCTGATATAAAGGACACAACAACAACCAGTAGACCCTCTGATATAAAGGACACAACAACAACCAGTAGACCCTCTGAACAACAACCAGTAGACCCTCCACCCACACAGGCAAGATGGTGAAGAAGGCGCAGCAGCGCCTCTTCAACCTCAGGAGGCTGATGAAAATTCGGCTTGTCACCAAAAACACTCACAAACTTTTACAGATGCACAATCGAGAACATCCTGTCAGGCTGTATCACCGCCTGGTACGACAACAACACCGCCTGGTACTCCCCCCACAACCGTAATGCTCTCCAGAGGGTAGTGTCGTGATGTTGTATTAGTTAATGTGACGACTGTTGCTCATCGAATGATTACAAGTTTGTAATTGCTTGATTAACTGAATCAAGCAATAATTATCTCATTAACCTGGGGCACCATGGGAAAATATGGTGTTGTAAAATATCGATTTAAGAACAGCCGCTAATTAATCAGTTACCGCTACAGTCTTGTTCTGAACGTCGCATAATCTGGGAATCTGCATGGACCCGGGTCTCACCAATGAGTTCGGACCCGGGTCTCACCAATGAGTTCGGACCCGGGTCTCACCAATGAGTTCGGACCCGGGTCTCACCAATGAGTTCCACACCAATCTTAGTTGATTATTTATTTACTAGAAAGCTAAAATGATGATCAAAGATACACATACACAAAAACACATTCTAGGCTACCGATTAGAACTTAGTATAACGGGCCAACACACTATGACGCGTGTTGCCCAAAATGGGGATTTAAAAGAGAGAGAAAAAGAGAAAGTACACGAGAGAAATATACATTTGGGTGCATTTGTCGGCTATGCTTATTCTAACCTTAGCCTTGCCCCAAACTGCCGCTCTTATGGGTCAGAATATAATGATGTAATTACGTGAGGAAGTTCGCTGTGGATCCTCCGCATGAACCGTTCAGGCTGCTCAATGACGCACTTCTCCTGCGCTCCTCTCTGGTCGTCCTCACGATGTCAGTGTCCTTTTGGCTTAGGAGTCTGTTCCCTTGCCCTTGTTCTGGAAGGGGTCTTCTGAGGACAGACAGCTCTGTAGCTCAGAGCTCACAGCGTAGGAATGAAACAGTGTAAATACCACAATTCGATGGGAGGTGGAGGCTAGGTGGTTCGACTTGAATTCACCCGCTTAGATACAGCTGCTCATCCGTAGCTTGGGTAGAAAAATATGTCTTCAAACTTGTGTTGCGTTTTGGGTTCGTTGACTTTTTAGACCTCGGCTGCAGCTTGGGTCACGTAGTCTTATCTGGAAATTCTTTACTCACAGGTTTTATACCCTCGTGTCAGAAGTGGGCGTAACCGCCTTTAGGGCACTTCTCTGGGCCTACCAAGTTGTGGGCAAGGTCTAGATTTGACTCAAATCCAATGTTATTGGATGTTATCTATTAACCTTTAATAACAGAACAAAATCACAAACATTTTCATATTCCATCTATCGTCATGACCACCAAATGACATACATTTTCATATTCCATCTATCGTCATGACCACCAAATGACATACATTTTCATATTCCATCTATCGTCATGACCACCAAATGACATACATTTTCATATTCCATCTATCGTCATGACCACCAAATGACATACATTTTCATATTCCATCTATCGTCATGACCACCAAATGACATACATTTTCATATTCCATCTATCGTCATGACCACCAAGTGAACATTTTCATATTCCATCTATCGTCATGACCACCAAATGACATACATTTTCATATTCCATCTATCGTCATGACCACCAAATGAACATTTTCATATTCCATCTATCGTCATGACCACCAAATGACATACATTTTCATAGTCCATCTATCGTCATGACCACCAAATGACATACATTTTCATAGTCCATCTATCGTCATGACCTGTGGCTGACGGAAACCATTGTTCCAAAGTCCCTTTATTTCATGTTTAATGTTCTGAGGCTGGTTCTCCATAGTAACAGGACAAAGGAATGTGTCTGTGGCCTGAAATTTACCAGGGGCGTGAGGGGCCATAAAACCCCCACATCTTCAGACCCCTAGATCTCTCCTCCTCTGTTGGGGTTGAGAGATAATCTGTAGGGTTGTGGTCTCCTGTAACCTGACCTGATCAGGACAGTCATGACAGTAGTGAGGTCTGCACAACGCATCACCGGGGGCAAACTACGTGCCCTCCAGGACACCTACACCACCCGATGTCACAGGAAGGCCAAAAAGATCATCAAGGACAACAACCACCCGAGCCACTGCCTGCTCACCCCGCTATCATCCAGAAGGCGAGGTCAGTACAGGTGCATCAAAGCTGGGACCGAGAGACTGTAAAACAGCTTCTATCTCAAGGCCATCAGACTGTTAAACAGCCATCAATAACATTGAGTGGCTTCTGCCAACATACTGACTCAATCTCGAGCCACTTTAATAATTAAAAATTGATGTAATAAATGTATCACTAGTCACTTTAAACAATGCCACTTCATATAATGTTTACATATCCTACATTACTCATCTCATATGTATATACTGTACTCTACACCATCTACTGCATCTTGCCTACGCCTCTCTGTACCATCACTCATTCATATATCTTTATGTACATATTCTTATTCATTCCTTTCCACTTGTGTGTATAAGGTAGTTGTTGTGAAATTGTTAGGTAAGATTTCTTGTTAGATATTACTGCACGGTCGGAACTAGAAGCACAAGCATTTCGCTACACTCGCTTAACATCTGCTAACCGTGTGTATGTGACAAATAAAATTGGATTTGATTTGATTTGAGAAGACCCCCAGTGGTATTAGTCAAGAGGACCCAGTGGTATTCATCAAAAGAGTAGTGGTAATTGTACAAGTGTGTGTGTGTGTGTGTGCGTGTGTGTACGTGTGTGCGTGCTTGTGTGTGTGTGTGTGTGTGCGTGCTTGTGTGTGTACGAGCTTGTGTGTGTGTGTGTATGCGTAGAAACCCGAAAGGTAATTGTCACAGAGGTGTCTCAGCTCTCCCACTCATATTAACAACAGTTTAACTGGTTCTGGTGGGAATCGGCCTGATACAGACTCTCCGTGACATTGCATTAACACAGCCATGGCATATCTCACTTCACCCGTTAAACCGTATGGCGCTGCTGTGTTTAATCAAGTCATCTCAGCCGTAGGCGACAGTTTTCAATAGAGTGGTGTTCTCGGGCATATCAAGGTATATTTGCTGGGAATTAACATCAAATTCAAGGACAGGAGGAGGTGTAAGGTTGAGGATATCGTAAAATAGACACTGCGGTAGTGACAGACATTTAGCAGTGACTAGTCATTCACTATGATGAGCAATTCCATGGGCCTCATTTATAACCAGTAGCAATAACATGGGCCTCATTTATAACCTGTAGCAATACCATGGGCATCATTTATAACCAGTAGCAATACCATGGGCCTCATTTATAATCAATATCAATACCATGGGCCTCATATATAACCAACAGCAATACCAAGGGCCTCATTTATAACCAATAGCAATACCAAGGGCCTTATTTATAACCAATAGCAATACCAAGGGCCTTATTTCTAACCAATAGCAATACCAAGGGCCTCATTTATAACCAATAGCAATACCAAGGGCCTCATTTATAACCAATAGCAATACCAAGGGCCTCATTTATAACCAATAGCAATACCAGGGGCCTCATTTATAACCAATAGCAATACCAGGGTGCTTATTTATAACCAATAGCAATACCAGGGGCCTCATTTATAACCAATGCGTACATTTCTCAAAACAATTCACACAAAGGTGGGGAATTTATTCTGCAGTGGTTCTGAAAATAAAATAAATCATTTCCTCAGAACACCCTCATCAGCCCACTTCCTGTTGTTTACGAAGCATTTGACAAATACATTTGATTTGACTAAAGGTGATTGGTTTGGGAATTCAACCAGTGATCAGGAGTTCCGGTGCTGTTTTCAGGTAAGCTACGCTACGTCAGGTCAGTGGGATAGGTAGGAGTTTACGTAGAAATAAGAAAGAGCACAATACTCACAGAAATTCCACGTCAAGAGACGTCTTTTCTATGTTGTCTGATATATCTTTACGTTCCAATGATGGTTCAATCAATAGCAATGCCAGGGATGTTTACATAATGATTACATGACACGGTTTGACCAACTCAGTGTCCTTGTGGTTATAGTGTCCGTCCTGAGAATTGGAAGGTTGGGAGTTTGATCCTCGGCAGAGTCATACCAAAGACTGTGAAAATGGGACTGGATGCATCTCTGCGTTGTAGCATTAAGGAGAGCTTGGGGGTAAGGCCCTGTGATACGCTAGTGTCCAGGGGGTGATGTTGTGTATCAAGGGGTAAGGCCATGTGATACGCTAGTGTCCAGGGGGTGATGTTGTGTATCAAGGGGTAAGGCCCTGTGATACGCTAGTGTCCAGGGGGTGATGTTGTGTATCAAGGGGTAAGGCCCTGTGATACGCTAGTGTCCAGGGGGTGATGTTGTGTATCAAGGGGTAAGGCCATGTGATACGCTAGTGTCCAGGGGGTGTAGTTGTGTATCAAGGGGTAAGGCCCTGTGATACGCTAGTGTCTAGGGGGTGTAGTTGTGTATCAAGGGGTAAGGCCCTGTGATACGCTAGTGTCTAGGGGGTGATGTTGTGTATCAAGGGGTAAGGCCCTGTGATACGCTAGTGTCCAGGGGGTGTAGTTGTGTATCAAGGGGTAAGGCCCTGTGATACGCTAGTGTCTAGGGGGTGTAGTTGTGTATCAAGGGGTAAGGCCCTGTGATACGCTAGTGTCTAGGGGGTGTAGTTGTGCATCAAGGGGTAAGGCCCTGTGATACGCTAGTGTCTAGGGGGTGTAGTTGTGTATCAAGGGGTAAGGCCATGTGATACGCTAGTGTCCAGGGGGTGTAGTTGTGTATCAAGGGGTAAGGCCCTGTGATACGCTAGTGTCTAGGGGGTGTAGTTGTGTATCAAGGGGTAAGGCCCTGTGATACGCTAGTGTCTAGGGGGTGATGTTGTGTATCAAGGGGTAAGGCCCTGTGATACGCTAGTGTCCAGGGGGTGTAGTTGTGTATCAAGGGGTAAGGCCCTGTGATACGCTAGTGTCTAGGGGGTGTAGTTGTGTATCAAGGGGTAAGGCCCTGTGATACGCTAGTGTCTAGGGGGTGTAGTTGTGCATCAAGGGGTAAGGCCCTGTGATACGCTAGTGTCTAGGGGGTGTAGTTGTGTATCAAGGGGTAAGGCCCTGTGATACGCTAGTGTCTAGGGGGTGTAGTTGTGTATCAAGGGGTAAGGCCCTGTGATACGCTAGTGTCCAGGGGGTGATGTTGTGTATCAAGGGGTAAGGCCATGTGATACGCTAGTGTCCAGGGGGTGTAGTTGTGTATCAAGGGGTAAGGCCCTGTGATACGCTAGTGTCCAGGGGGTGATGTTGTGTATCAAGGGGTAAGGCCCTGTGATACACTAGTGTCCAGGGGATGATGTTGTGTATCAAGGGGTAAGGCCCTGTGATACGCTAGTGTCCAGGGGGTGATGTTGTGTATCAAGGGGTAAGGCCCTGTGATACGCTAGTGTCCAGGGGGTGATGTTGTGTATCAAGGGGTAAGGCCCTGTGATACGCTAGTGTCCAGGGGGTGATGTTGTGTATCAAGGGGTAAGGCCCTGTGATACGCTAGTGTCCAGGGGGTGATGTTGTGTATCAAGGGGTAAGGCCCTGTGATACGCTAGTGTCCAGGGGGTGATGTTGTGTATCAAGGGGTAAGGCCCTGTGATACGCTAGTGTCCAGGGGGTGATGTTGTGTATCAAGGGGTAAGGCCCTGTGATACGCTAGTGTCCAGGGGGTGATGTTGTGTATCAAGGGGTAAGGCCCTGTGATACGCTAGTGTCCAGGGGGTGATGTTGTGTATCAAGGGGTAAGGCCCTGTGATACGCTAGTGTCCAGGGGGTGATGTTGTGTATCAAGGGGTAAGGCCCTGTGATACGCTAGTGTTCAAGGGGTGTAGTTGTGTATCAAGGGGTAAGGCCCTGTGATACGCTAGTGTTCAAGGGGTGATGTTGTGTATCAAGGGGTAAGGCCCTGTGATACACTAGTGTCCAGGGAGTGTAGTTGTGTATCAAGGGGTAAGTACCTGTGATACGCTAGTGTCCAGGGGGTGTAGTCGTGTATCAAGGGGTAAGGCCCTGTGATACACTAGTGTCCAGGGGGTGATGTTGTGTATCAAGGGGTAAGGCCCTGTGATACACTAGTGTCCAGGGGGTGATGTTGTGTATCAAGGGGTAAGGCCCTGTGATACACTAGTGTCCAGGGGGTGATGTTGTGTATCAAGGGGTAAGGCCCTGTGATACACTAGTGTCCAGGGGGTGATGTTGTGTATCAAGGGGTAAGGCCCTGTGATACGCTAGTGTCCAGGGGGTGATGTTGTGTATCAAGGGGTAAGGCCCTGTGATACGCTAGTGTCCAGGGGGTGATGTTGTGTATCAAGGGGTAAGGCCCTGTGATACGCTAGTGTCCAGGGGGTGATGTTGTGTATCAAGGGGTAAGGCCCTGTGATACGCTAGTGTCCAGGGGGTGATGTTGTGTATCAAGGGGTAAGGCCCTGTGATACGCTAGTGTCCAGGGGGTGATGTTGTGTATCAAGGGGTAAGGCCCTGTGATACGCTAGTGTCCAGGGGGTGATGTTGTGTATCAAGGGGTAAGGCCCTGTGATACGCTAGTGTCCAGGGGGTGATGTTGTGTATCAAGGGGTAAGGCCCTGTGATACGCTAGTGTCCAGGGGGTGATGTTGTGTATCAAGGGGTAAGGCCCTGTGATACGCTAGTGTTCAAGGGGTGTAGTTGTGTATCAAGGGGTAAGGCCCTGTGATACACTAGTGTCCAGGGGGTGATGTTGTGTATCAAGGGGTAAGGCCCTGTGATACACTAGTGTCCAGGGGGTGTAGTTGTGCATCAAGGGGTAAGGCCCTGTGATACGCTAGTGTCCAGGGGGTGATGTTGTGTATCAAGGGGTAAGGCCCTGTGATACGCTAGTGTCCAGGGGGTGATGTTGTGTATCAAGGGGTAAGGCCATGTGATACGCTAGTGTCCAGGGGGTGATGTTGTGTATCAAGGGGTAAGGCCATGTGATACGCTAGTGTCCAGGGGGTGATGTTGTGTATCAAGGGGTAAGGCCCTGTGATACGCTAGTGTCCAGGGGGTGATGTTGTGTATCAAGGGGTAAGGCCCTGTGATACGCTAGTGTCCAGGGGGTGATGTTGTGTATCAAGGGGTAAGGCCCTGTGATACACTAGTGTCCAGGGGGTGATGTTGTGTATCAAGGGGTAAGGCCCTGTGATACGCTAGTGTCCAGGGGGTGATGTTGTGTATCAAGGGGTAAGGCCCTGTGATACACTAGTGTCTAGGGGGTGATGTTGTGTATCAAGGGGTAAGGCCCTGTGATACACTAGTGTCCAGGGGGTGATGTTGTGTATCAAGGGGTAAGGCCCTGTGATACGCTAGTGTCCAGGGAGTGTAGTTGTGTATCAAGGGGTAAGGCCCTGTGATACGCTAGTGTTCAAGGGGTGATGTTGTGTATCAAGGGGTAAGGCCCTGTGATACACTAGTGTCTAGGGGGTGATGTTGTGTATCAAGGGGTAAGGCCCTGTGATACGCTAGTGTCCAGGGGGTGATGTTGTGTATCAAGGGGTAAGGCCATGTGATACGCTAGTGTCCAGGGGGTGATGTTGTGTATCAAGGGGTAAGGCCATGTGATACGCTAGTGTCCAGGGGGTGATGTTGTGTATCAAGGGGTAAGGCCCTGTGATACGCTAGTGTCCAGGGGGTGATGTTGTGTATCAAGGGGTAAGGCCCTGTGATACGCTAGTGTCCAGGGGGTGATGTTGTGTATCAAGGGGTAAGGCCCTGTGATACGCTAGTGTCCAGGGGGTGATGTTGTGTATCAAGGGGTAAGGCCCTGTGATACACTAGGGTCGAGGGGGTGATGTTGTGTATCAAGGGGTAAGGCCCTGTGATACACTAGTGTCCAGGGGGTGATGTTGTGTATCAAGGGGTAAGGCCCTGTGATACGCTAGTGTCCAGGGAGTGTAGTTGTGTATCAAGGGGTAAGGCCCTGTGATACGCTAGTGTTCAAGGGGTGATGTTGTGTATCAAGGGGTAAGGCCCTGTGATACACTAGTGTCTAGGGGGTGATGTTGTGTATCAAGGGGTAAGGCCCTGTGATACGCTAGTGTCCAGGGGGTGATGTTGTGTATCAAGGGGTAAGGCCCTGTGATACGCTAGTGTCCAGGGGGTGATGTTGGGTATCAAGGGGTAAGGCCCTGTGATACGCTAGTGTCCAGGGGGTGATGTTGTGTATCAAGGGGTAAGGCCCTGTGATACACTAGTGTCTAGGGGGTGATGTTGTGTATCAAGGGGTAAGGCCCTGTGATACACTAGTGTCTAGGGGGTGATGTTGTGTATCAAGGGGTAAGGCCCTGTGATACGCTAGTGTCCAGGGGGTGATGTTGTGTATCAAGGGGTAAGGCCCTGTGATACGCTAGTGTCCAGGGAGTGTAGTTGTGTATCAAGGGGTAAGGCCCTGTGATACGCTAGTGTTCAAGGGGTGATGTTGTGTATCAAGGGGTAAGGCCCTGTGATACGCTAGTGTCTAGGGGGTGTAGTTGTGTATCAAGGGGTAAGGCCCTGTGATACGCTAGTGTCCAGGGGGTGATGTTGTGTATCAAGGGGTAAGGCCCTGTGATACGCTAGTGTCCAGGGGGTGATGTTGTGTATCAAGGGGTAAGGCCCTGTGATACGCTAGTGTCCAGGGGGTGATGTTGTGTATCAAGGGGTAAGGCCCTGTGATACGCTAGTGTCCAGGGGGTGATGTTGTGTATCAAGGGGTAAGGCCCTGTGATACGCTAGTGTCCAGGGGGTGATGTTGTGTATCAAGGGGTAAGGCCCTGTGATACGCTAGTGTCCAGGGGGTGATGTTGTGTATCAAGGGGTAAGGCCCTGTGATACGCTAGTGTCCAGGGGGTGTAGTTGTGCATCAAGGGGTAAGGCCCTGTGATACACTAGTGTCCAGGGGGTGTAGTTGTGCATCAAGGGGTAAGGCCCTGTGATACACTAGTGTCCAGGGGGTGTAATTGTGCATCAAGGGGTAAGGCCCTGTGATACACTAGTGTTCAAGGGGTGTAGTTGTGTATCAAGGGGTAAGGCCCTGTGATACGCTAGTGTCCAGGGAGTGTAGTTGTGTATCAAGGGGTAAGGCCCTGTGATACGCTAGTGTCCAGGGAGTGTAGTTGTGTATCAAGGGGTAAGGCCCTGTGATACACTAGTGTCCAGGGAGTGTAGTCGTGTATCAAGGGGTAAGGCCTTGCGATACACTAGTGTCCAGGGGGTGTAGTCGTGTATCAAGGGGTAAGGCCTTGCGATAAACTAGTCTCCAGGGGGTGTAGTTGTGCATCAAGGGGTAAGGCCCTGTGATACACTAGTGTCCAGGGGATGTAGTTGTGTATCAAGGGGTAAGGCCTTGCGATACACTAGTCTCCAGGGGATGTAGTTGTGCATCAAGGGGTAAGGCCCTGTGATACACTAGTGTCCAGGGGGTGTAGTTGTGCATCAAGGGGTAAGGCCCTGTGATACGCTAGTGTCCAGGGGGTGTAGTCATGCATCAAGGGGTAAGGCCTTGCGATACACTAGTGTCCAGGGGGTGTAGTCGTGTATCAAGGGGTAAGGCCTTGCGATAAACTAGTCTCCAGGGGGTGTAGTTGTGCATCAAGGGGTAAGGCCCTGTGATACACTAGTGTCCAGGGGATGTAGTTGTGTATCAAGGGGTAAGGCCTTGCGATACACTAGTCTCCAGGGGATGTAGTTGTGCATCAAGGGGTAAGGCCCTGTGATACACTAGTGTCCAGGGGGTGTAGTTGTGCATCAAGGGGTAAGGCCCTGTGATAAACTAGTGTCCAGGGGGTGTAGTCATGCATCAAGCTGTTTCCTACATATCCTCAGACAGTATAAAACTGACTGGAAATATGCATCCATCAAAAACAGATATGCAAATGTTGTTTTATCAATGTGGCTCGTACGTTAAGAGAACGGAGATCAATCCATTGGGCACAGACGTCTAATTCCACGTTGGTTCAACATAAGTTTGTTTAAATGACGTGGATACGACATTGCTTCCACCAGTGTGTGTGTCCATTTGGAAGAGAGTCAATTCAACTTTCTAACAGACTAAACAGACTGTGTGTGTGTGTGTTTTGTGTGTGTGTGTGTGTTTTGTGTGTGTGTACGTGTGCGTGTGTGTATCAGTCTGTCTGATGTGATGTGCCAATGACTTGTGAGCAGTGAGCTGTGAGCAAATCCAATTGATTGATCTGTGGGCTGAAGGAAACAGACTGATGATCTAACAGCACCAATCTGACACGGTTCATCCATCACGTATAGACTGTTTCCCCAGCCGATACGGCCTAGACGTCAGCCTTGGAGCGTGTCAAATCCTGGTCACGTCGAAGACCATTCTAAAGTTCCTCCAACAGTATCCAAGAACACTATGCACCAACGGACAGAAAAAAAAACCTACCAAGTCTGAACCAACTCTGTACACCAACCACAGAGAAAACAAACAAGAACTATTCTAATAGAACATTCAAGAACTATTCTAATAGAACATTCAAGAACTCTTCTAGTAGAACATTCAAGAACTCTTCTAGTAGAACATTGAAGAAGTATTCTAGTAGAACATAGAACATACAGGAACTCTCCTCTAATAGAACATTCAAGAACTCTTCTAGTAGAACATTCAAGAACTCTTCCAGTAGAACTTTCAAGAACTCTTCTAGTAGAACGTTCAAGAACTCTTCTAATAGAAGGTTCAAGAACTCTTCTAGTAGAACATTTAAGAACTCTTCTAATAGAACATTCAAGAACTATTCTAGTAGAACATTCAAGAACTCTTCTAGTAGAACATTCAATAACTATTCTAATAGAACATTCAAGAACTCTTCTAGTAGAACATTCAAGAACTCTTCTAGTAGAACGTTCAAGAACTCTTCTAGTAGAACATTCAAGAACTCTTCTAGTAGAACATTCAAGAACTCTTCCAGTAGAACTTTCAAGAACTCTTCTAATAGAACATACAGGAACTCTCCTCTAATGGAACATACAAGAACACTTCTAATAGAACATACAGGAACTCTCCTCTAATGGAACATACAAGAACTCTTCTAATAGAACATACAGGAACTCTCCTCTAATGGAACATACAAGAACACTTCTAATAGAACATACAGGAACACAAGGTATACACTACGGGAATATCAAAGTTCCAGAATGAGATGGATGTAGGATTTTCTAGAACCTCATTCATTGCCTCCACAAGGCAATCAAACAAGCGAAATGCCGCTATATATATGTATAGGCACAAAGTGGAGTCGTAATTCAATGGCTCAGACACGAGGCGTATGTGGCAGGGTCTACAGGAAATCACGGAACTACAAAAAGAAAACCAGCCATGTCACGGACACCAAAGTCATGCTTTCAGACAAACTAAACACTTTCTTTGCCCGCTTTGAGGATAACACAGTGCCACCCCCGCGGCCCGCTAAGAAGGACTGCGCCCCCCCCCCCCACTCCCTTTTCTAGTGGCCGACGTGAGTAAAACATTTAAACGTTCTAACCCTCGCAAGGCCGCTGGTCCAGACGACATCACTAGCCACGTCCTCAGAGCATGCGCAGACCATGTTTACGGACTTATTCAATCTCTCCCTATCCCAGTCTGCTGTCCCCACATGCTTCAAAATGGCTACCATTGTTCCTTTACCTTTACTAAATGACTACCGCCCAGTAGCACTCACTTCTGTCATCATGTAGTGCTTTGAGAGACTAGTCAAGGATCACCTCCACCCTACCGGCCACTCTAGACCCACTTCAGTTTGCATACCGCCCCAACAGGTCCACAGACGATGCAATCACCATCACACTGCCCTATCCCATCTGGACAAGAGGAATACCTATGTAAGAATGCTGTTCATTGACTAAACCTCAGCATTCAACGCCATAGTAGAATTCAACACCATAGTAATCCTCCAAGCTTATCATCAAGCTGGAGACCCTGGGTCTCAACCTCGCCCTCTACAATTGGGTCCTGGCCATTCTGATGGGCCACCCCCAGGTGGTGAAAGTAGGAAACAACATCTCCACTTCGCTGACCCTCAACACTGGGGCCCCACAAAGGTGCGTGCTCAGCCCCCTCACGAGGGAGCGTGCTCAGCCCCCTCCTGCACTCCCTGTTCACCCACGACTGTGGCCATGCACGCCTCCAACTCAATCATCAAGTTTGCAGACGACACAACAGCCTGGGGCGTCAGGGTAGCCTAGTGGTTAGAGCGTTGGACTAGTTGCAAGGTTGCAAGTTCAAATCCCCGAGCTGACAAGGTTCAAATCTGTCGTTCTGCCCCTGAAGAGGCAGTTAACCCACTGTTCCTAGGCCGTCATTGTAAATAAGAATTTGTTCTTAACTGACTTACCTGGTTAAATAAAGGTTAAAAAAATATAATAATTACCAACAATGACGAGACAGCCTACAAGGAGGAGGTGAGGGCACTCGGAGTGTGGTGTCAGGAAAACAACCTCTCACTCAACGTCAACAAAACAAAGGTGATGATTGTGGACTTCAGGAAACAGCAGAGGGAGCAGCCCCCTATCCACATCGACGGGACAGCAGTGGAGAAGGTAGAACGTTTTTCAACCTCAAGAGGCTGAAGAAATGTGTCTTGTCAACCAAAACGCTGACAAACTTTTACAGATGCGCAATCGAGAGCATCCTGTCAGCCTGTATCACAGCCTGGTACGGCAGCTGCACTGCCCACAACCGCAAGGCTCTCCAGAGGGTAGTGAGGTCTGCACAGCGCATCACCGGGGGCAAACTACCTTCCCTCCAGGACACCTACACCACCCGATGTCACAGGAAGGCCAAAAACATCATCAAGGACAACAACCACCCGAGCTACTGCCTGTTCACAGCGCTACCATCCAGAAGGCGAAGTCAGTACAGGTGCATCAAAGTTGGGACCGAGAGACTTAAAAACAACTTTTATCTCAAGGCCATCAGACCGTAAACAGCCATCAATAACTCAGAGAGGCTGCTGCCTACATTGAGACCCAATCACTGGCCACTTGAATAAATGGATCACTAGTCCCTTTAAACAATGCCACTTTAAATAATGCCACTTTAATAATGTTTACACATCTTATTTATGCATATCGCGGCACCTCCTCTGCAGTGCAGGGGCGGTTCCTCCTGCAGGCAGAGGAGGGTCGTTAGTGATTGGCGTCACCTGGGATCAGAGTATTTCATCTCTCTCTCTCTCTCTCTCTTCCTCCAGGTATGAACCTGTTTTGTTTGTTCTGTTGTAGTTTTCACTCAGTCATTCACACACACAGATTCACGCATCCCTGCACTTTACATTATTATTATTATTACACTTTACATACACCTCACATTATGATACTTCCACACCTCATACCTTTTCCTTAGTTTAAAGTTAATCGTTTTTGTTACAATAAAGAACATGTTTTGATTGGCCTACACTTGTTGTTCGCCTCCCCTCATTTTTGCCACAGGCTATGAGCCGGCCTGTGACAATATGTATATACTGTATTTTATACCATCTATTGCACCTTGCCTATGCCACTCGGCCATCGCTCATCCATATATTTATATGTACATATTCTCATTCACCCCTTTAGATTTGTGTGATTTAGGTAGTTGTTGGGAAAATGTTAGATAACTTGTTAGATATTACTGCACTGTCGGAACTAGAAGCACAAGCATTTCACAAGAATCGCATTAAAAATCTGCTAACCATGTGTACGTGACCAATAAAATTTGATTTGATGTGATTTGACTGTGTAGACTGTGTAAGACAAAACCCACAAAGAGACAACAGGCAAATACATACAAGGTCTCAATGTCTACACAGCGACAGCAGGGCGAGTTCAAACCGCAGTAGGATGGCTCTTCTCACAGGTGAGTGAATCAGCTGAGCGCATGTTTGTGAATAATAATAATATTAACCCATTTTATGTGGCGGAGGCCTGTCAGGGTCCTCAAAGGCCTACATACAGTATGAGCCCAGTGCAGTACGTCAGGAGGCCTACATACAGTATGAGCCCAGTGCAGTACGTCAGGAGGCCTACATACAGTATGAGCCCAGTACAGTACGTCAGGAGGCCTACATACAGTATGAGCCCAGTGCAGTACGTCAGGAGGCCTACATACAGTATGAGCCCAGTGCAGTACGTCAGGAGGCCTACATACAGTATGAGCCCAGTGCAGTACGTCAGGAGGCCTACATACAGTATGAGCCCAGTGCAGTACGTCAGGAGGTCTACATACAGTATGAGCCCAGTGCAGTACGTCAGGAGGCCTACATACAGTATGAGCCCAGTGCAGTACGTCAGGAGGCCTACATACAGTATGAGCCCAGTGCAGTACGTCAGGAGGTCTACATACAGTATGAGCCCAGTGCAGTACGTCAGGAGGCCTACATACAGTATGAGCCCAGTGCAGTACGTCAGGAGGCCTACATACAGTATGAGCCCAGTGCAGTACGTCAGGAGTCCTACATACAGTATGAGCCCAGTGCAGTACATAAGATCATTCCATCAATTTCATCAATCAAAGTCAAATTTGATTCAAAGGACCAGACAAAACAGGACAGATAAAAAGAGGATGGAGGGGGGGGGGGGGGGGGGGTAGAGGATACAAACCTGGTTTAGGGTAGAGGTTACAAACTGGTTTAGGGTAGAGGATACAAACTGGTTTAGGGTAAAGGTTACAAACCTGGTTTAGGGTAGAGGATACAAACTGGTTTAGGGTAGAGGTTACAAACCTGGTTTAGGGTAAAGGTTACTAACCTGGTTTAGGGTAGAGGATACAAACCTGGTTTAGGGTAGAGGTTCAAGTGTTGGGGTTGGGATATGAACCTGGTTTGGGGTAAATGTTTAGGTGGTGGGGTTGGGATATGAACCTGGTTTAGGGGTAAATGTTTAGGTGGTGGGGTTGGGATATGAACCTGGTTTAGGGGTAAATGTTTAGGTGGTGGGGTTGGGATATGAACCTGGTTTAGGGGTAAATGTTTAGGTGGTGGGGTTGGGATATGAACCTGGTTTAGGGTAAATGTTTAGGTGGTGGGGTTGGGATATGAACCTGGTTTAGGGGTAAATGTTTAGGTGGTGGGGTTGGGATATGAACCTGGTTTAGGGGTAAATGTTTAGGTGGTGGGGTTGGGATATGACGACACTTAGACGACACTTAGACTGATGGGGATAGAGGCGGGGTGCTGGGCATCCTACAACACTTAGACTGGCGGGGATAGAGGCAGGGTGCTGGGCATCCTACAACACTTAGACTGACGGGGATGGAGGCGGGGTGCTGGGCATCCTACGACACTTAGACTGATGGGGATAGAGGCAGGGTGCTGGGCATCCTACGACACTTAGACTGGCGGGGATAGAGGCGGGGTGCTGGGCATCCTACGACACTTAGACTGATGGGGATAGAGGCAGGGTGCTGGGCATCCTACAACACTTAGACTGGCGGGAATAGAGGCAGGGTGCTGGGCATCCTACAACACTTAGACTGGCGGGGATGGAGGCGGGGTGCTGGGCATCCTACAACACTTAGACTGGCGGGGATAGAGGCAGGGTGCTGGGCATCCTACAACACTTAGACTGGCGGGGATGGAGGCAGGGTGCTGGGCATCCTACAACACTTAGACTGGCGGGGATAGAGGCGGGGTGCTGGGCATCCTACAACACTTAGACTGGCGGGGATAGAGGCGGGGTGCTGGGCATCCTACGACACTTAGACTGATGGGGATAGAGGCGGGGTGCTGGGCATCCTACGACACTTAGACTGGCGGGGATGGAGGCGGGGTGCTGGGCATCCTACAACACTTAGACTGACGGGGATAGAGGCAGGGTGCTGGGCATCCTACGACACTTAGACTGACGGGGATGGAGGCGGGGTGCTGGGCATCCTACGACACTTAGACTGGCGGGGATAGAGGCGGGGTGCCATCCTACAACACTTAGACTGATGGGGATAGAGGCAGGGTGCTGGGCATCCTACGACACTTAGACTGACGGGGATAGAGGCAGGGTGCTGTGCATCCTACGACACTTAGACTGACGGGGATAGAGGCAGGGTGCTGGGCATCCTACGACACTTAGACTGATGGGGATAGAGGCAGGGTGCTGGGCATCCTACGACACTTAGACTGATGGGGATAGAGGCAGGGTGCTGGGCATCCTACAACACTTAGGATAGAGGCGGGGTGCTGGGCATCCTACGACACTTAGACTGGCGGGGATGGAGGCGGGGTGCTGGGCATCCTACGACACTTAGACTGGCGGGGATGGAGGCGGGGTGCTGGGCATCCTACAACACTTAGACTGGCGGGGATGGAGGCAGGGTGCTGGGCATCCTACGACACTTAGACTGGCGGGGATGGAGGCAGGGTGCTGGGCATCCTACAACACTTAGACTGATGGGGATAGAGGCGGGGTGCTGGGCATCCTACAACACTTAGACTGACGGGGATAGAGGCAGGGTGCTGGGCATCCTACAACACTTAGACTGACGGGGATAGAGACGGGGTGCTGGGCATCCTACAACACTTAGACTGGCGGGGATGGAGGCGGGGTGCTGGGCATCCTACAACATTTAGACTGACGGGGATAGAGGCGGGGTGCTGGGCATCCTACAACACTTAGACTGACGGGGATAGAGGCAGGGTGCTGGGCATCCTACAACACTTAGACTGACGGGGATAGAGGCAGGGTGCTGGGCATCCTACAACACTTAGACTGATGGGGATAGAGGCAGGGTGCTGGGCATCCTACAACACTTAGACTGATGGGGATAGAGGCGGGGTGCTGGGCATCCTACAACACTTAGACTGACGGGGATGGAGGCGGGGTGCTGGGCATCCTACAACACTTAGACAGACGGGGATAGAGGCGGGGTGCTGGGCATCCTACAACACTTAGACAGACGGGGATGGAGGCGGGGTGCTGGGCATCCTACAACATTTAGACTGACGGGGATAGAGGCGGGGTGCTGGGCATCCTACAACAGTTAGACTGACGGGGATAGAGGCAGGGTGCTGGGCATCCTACAACACTTAGACTGACGGGGATAGAGGCAGGGTGCTGGGCATCCTACAACACTTAGACTGATGGGGATAGAGGCAGGGTGCTGGGCATCCTACAACACTTAGACTGATGGGGATAGAGGCGGGGTGCTGGGCATCCTACAACACTTAGACTGACGGGGATAGAGGCAGGGTGCTGGGCATCCTACGACACTTAGACTGTCGGGGATGGAGGCGGGGTGCTGGGCATCCTACAACACTTAGACTGGCGGGGATAGAGGCGGGGTGCTGGGCATCCTACGACACTTAGACTGGCGGGGATAGAGGCAGGGTGCTGGGCATCCTACAACACTTAGACTGACGGGGATAGAGGCGGGGTGCTGGGCATCCTACAACACTTAGACTGACGGGGATGGAGGCGGGGTGCTGGGCAACCTACAACACTTAGACTGGCGGGGATAGAGGCGGGGTGCTGGGCATCCTACGACACTTAGACTGGCGGGGATAGAGGCGGGGTGCTGGGCATCCTACGACACTTAGACTGGCGGGGATAGAGGCAGGGTGCTGGGCATCCTACGACACTTAGACTGGCGGGGATAGAGGCGGGGTGCTGGGCATCCTACGACACTTAGACTGGCGGGGATGGAGGCGGGGTGCTGGGCATCCTACAACACTTAGACTGGCGGGGATGGAGGCAGGGTGCTGGGCATCCTACGACACTTAGACTGGCGGGGATGGAGGCGGGGTGCTGGGCATCCTACAACACTTAGACTGGCGGGGATGGAGGCAGTGTGCTGGGCATCCTACGACACTTAGACTGACGGGGATGGAGGCGGGGTGCTGGGCATCCTACAACACTTAGACTGGCGGGGATAGAGGCAGGGTGCTGGGCATCCTACAACACTTAGACTGGCGGGGATAGAGGCAGGGTGCTGGGCATCCTACGACACTTAGACTGACGGGGATAGAGGCGGGGTGCTGGGCATCCTACGACACTTAGACTGGCGGGGATAGAGGCGGGGTGCTGGGCATCCTACAACACTTAGACTGGCGGGGATAGAGGCGGGGTGCTGGGCATCCTACAACACTTAGACTGGCGGGGATGGAGGCGGGGTGCTGGGCATCCTACAACACTTAGACTGACGGGGATAGAGGCAGGGTGCTGGGCATCCTACAACACTTAGACTGGCGGGGATAGAGGCAGGGTGCTGGGCATCCTACAACACTTAGACTGGCGGGGATAGAGGCAGGGTGCTGGGCATCCTACAACACTTAGACTGGCGGGGATAGAGGCAGGGTGCTGGGCATCCTACAACACTTAGACTGGCGGGGATAGAGGCGGGGTGCTGGGCATCCTACAACACTTAGACTGATGGGGATAGAGGCGGGGTGCTGGGCATCCTACGACACTTAGACTGACGGGGATAGAGGCGGGGTGCTGGGCATCCTACAACACTTAGACTGGCGGGGATGGAGGCAGGGTGCTGGGCATCCTACGACACTTAGACTGACGGGGATGGAGGTGGGGTGCTGGGCATCCTACAACACTTAGACTGGCGGGGATAGAGGCAGGGTGCTGGGCATCCTACAACACTTAGACTGGCGGGGATAGAGGCAGGGTGCTGGGCATCCTACGACACTTAGACTGACGGGGATAGAGGCGGGGTGCTGGGCATCCTACGACACTTAGACTGGCGGGGATAGAGGCGGGGTGCTGGGCATCCTACAACACTTAGACTGGCGGGGATAGAGGCGGGGTGCTGGGCATCCTACAACACTTAGACTGGCGGGGATGGAGGCGGGGTGCTGGGCATCCTACGACACTTAGACTGACGGGGATAGAGGCGGGGTGCTGGGCATCCTACAACACTTAGACTGGCGGGGATAGAGGCAGGGTGCTGGGCATCCTACAACACTTAGACTGGCGGGGATAGAGGCAGGGTGCTGGGCATCCTACAACACTTAGACTGGCGGGGATAGAGGCAGGGTGCTGGGCATCCTACAACACTTAGACTGGCGGGGATAGAGGCGGGGTGCTGGGCATCCTACAACACTTAGACTGATGGGGATAGAGGCGGGGTGCTGGGCATCCTACGACACTTAGACTGACGGGGATAGAGGCGGGGTGCTGGGCATCCTACAACACTTAGACTGACGGGGATAGAGGCGGGGTGCTGGGCATCCTACAACACTTAGACTGACGGGGATAGAGGCAGGGTGCTGGGCATCCTACAACACTTAGACTGGCGGGGATAGAGGCAGGGTGCTGTGCATCCTACAACACTTAGACTGACGGGGATAGAGGCAGGGTGCTGGGCATCCTACAACACTTAGACTGACGGGGATAGAGGCAGGGTGCTGTGCATCCTACAACACTTAGACTGACGGGGATAGAGGCAGGGTGCTGGGCATCCTACGACACTTAGACTGGCGGGGATGGAGGCGGGGTGCTGGGCATCCTACGACACTTAGACTGACGGGGATAGAGGCGGGGTGCTGGGCATCCTACAACACTTAGACTGACGGGGATGGAGGCGGGGTGCTGGGCATCCTACAACACTTAGACTGACGGGGATGGAGGCAGGGTGCTGGGCATCCTACGACACTTAGACTGGCGGGGATAGAGGCAGGGTGCTGGGCATCCTACAACACTTAGACTGGCGGGGATAGAGGCGGGGTGCTGGGCATCCTACGACACTTAGACTGGCGGGGATAGAGGCAGGGTGCTGTGCATCCTACAACACTTAGACTGGCGGGGATAGAGGCAGGGTGCTGTGCATCCTACGACACTTAGACTGATGGGGATAGAGGCGGGGTGCTGGGCATCCTACAACACTTAGACTGGCGGGGATAGAGGCAGGGTGCTGTGCATCCTACAACACTTAGACTGACGGGGATGGAGGCAGGGTGCTGGGCATCCTACAACACTTAGACTGATGGGGATAGAGGCGGGGTGCTGGGCATCCTACGACACTTAGACTGATGGGGATAGAGGCAGGGTGCTGGGCATCCTACGACACTTAGACTGGCGGGGATAGAGGCAGGGTGCTGGGCATCCTACGACACTTAGACTGGCGGGGATAGAGGCAGGGTGCTGGGCATCCTACAACACTTAGACTGGCGGGGATAGAGGCGGGGTGCTGGGCATCCTACAACACTTAGACTGACGGGGATAGAGGCGGGGTGCTGGGCATCCTACAACACTTAGACTGACGGGGATAGAGGCGGGGTGCTGGGCATCCTACAACACTTAGACTGGCGGGGATAGAGGCAGGGTGCTGGGCATCCTACAACACTTAGACTGACGGGGATGGAGGCGGGGTGCTGGGCATCCTACAACACTTAGACTGGCGGGGATAGAGGCAGGGTGCTGTGCATCCTACAACACTTAGACTGACGGGGATAGAGGCAGGGTGCTGGGCATCCTACAACACTTAGACTGATGGGGATAGAGGCGGGGTGCTGGGCATCCTACGACACTTAGACTGACGGGGATAGAGGCGGGGTGCTGGGCATCCTACGACACTTAGACTGACGGGGATAGAGGCAGGGTGCTGGGCATCCTACAACACTTAGACTGACGGGGATAGAGGCGGGGTGCTGGGCATCCTACGACACTTAGACTGGCGGGGATGGAGGCGGGGTGCTGGGCATCCTACGACACTTAGACTGACGGGGATAGAGGCGGGGTGCTGGGCATCCTACAACACTTAGACTGGCGGGGATAGAGGCGGGGTGCTGGGCATCCTACAACACTTAGACTGACGGGGATAGAGGCAGGGTGCTGTGCATCCTACAACACTTAGACTGATGGGGATAGAGACAGGGTGCTGACATCAGCAAACCGCTCGCCCACACAACTCCATGCACATGGTCCGCAGTTGTGAAGTACTGCCAAATCCTCAAAAATTATTTTCGGAGGCGGCTTATGGTAGAAAAATGAAATTTTGATTGACGTTCCTGCAGTCAGCGTGCCAATTGCACACTCCAGCAAAACTTGAGACATCTGTGGCATTGTGCTGTGTGACAAAACTACACATTTTAGAGTGGCCTTTTATTGTTCACAGCACAAGGTGCACCTGTGTAATGATCGCTCTGTTTAATCAGCTTCTTGATATGCCACACCTGCACGGAGGATCTCAATTGCAAACATTATTTGTCACCTTATTACCGCTCCCTAAAAGATGCTTGCAAAGTATTTCAAGATATGTTCACCCTCTAGTTGGTATTGTCATCGCAACAACTTAGTCCTTTTTTTAATAAACAGACTACGGCCGATGTATCTACTTGACAAGCATTCCTTTCAGTAGAAATAAAGAATTTCCTCGTTTAGCAAATCTACTGTGGCAATGTACCCCACACTTTGTGTGAAAGGAAACTGTTGATGTAGAGGAGTGTCAAACTCTTTCCCACGGACGAGTGTCTGCAGGTGTTTGGTTTTTCCTTTCAATTAAGACCTAGACAACCAGGTGAGGGTAGTTGCTTACTAATTAGAGAGCTTAATTCAGCAATCAAGTACAAGGGTGGAGGGAAAACTCGTTACACTCAGCCTTCCGTGGAATGAGTTTGACATGTGGTATAGCCTCCTGTTATTATTTTATTAGTTTCCTATTTATGTTGTCAACAGTGTCTGGTGTGCTCTCTTCATATTAAGATCATGGGTAAAATATCCCTGGACTGTCCATGTTTAAAATGTCTAACTACATAATGTCAATCGGGGGATTGAGTTATTTTGCCAGAAAGGTGTGGGCTGGAACCTACTGTGAGGGTTGGTAATATGCTTGGCCTATCATGAGGGTGTCTGTGTGTGCTGGAAGTAGCATTTTGCAACATAATGTGTGACTAGCGGGAAGGCTATGGCTAACCTTGAGTGTAGGCAGTTCTCATGAGTTGTGGGGGACACATACATAACGTAGTGTAGCAAACAAAAGACTGTCTTTTGTTAGAACTCAAACTTGGCAATAACGGGAAACAGAGGTGTGGGCTCATAAGATATTCTGCCGAGCAACAACTACACCTGCCAACGGGAGCGCCTGGGGGCTAGGACCAGCCTGTGTGTGCGAACGATAGGCTGAGTGAGTCTAAACCACGCCCAGTCTCTACTCTGATAGGCTCAGAAGCGGGAACTACTTCTGTCAGAGTACATTAGAAGAACTAGTTAGTTCTCTGTTCTGCCCTGCGTGGTGTTACAGTGAACCCGTATATACGAAAATGGCATTCACCATTTATTGCTTACATAATAAAGAAGTTATAGTATACAATCGATGATTAATTAGCATTTTGTTCTGATACCAGATTCGAATTAACGCAACCTTAACACTACAAAGTAGCTCTATATGTGTGGGCTGGAACCTACACAGTAGCTCTATATATGTGGGCTGGAACCTACACAGTAGCTCTATATATGTGGGCTGGAACCTACACAGTAGCTCTATATATGTGGTCTGGAACCTACACAGTAGTTCTATATATGTGGGCTGGAACCTACACAGTAGCTCTATATAAACTCAGCAAAAAAATAAATGTCCTCTCACTGTCAACTGAGTTTATTTTCAGCAAACTTAACATGTGCAAATATTTGTATGAACATAACAAGATTCAACAACTGAGACATAAACTGAACAAGTTCCACAGACACGCCGACTAACAGAAATTGAATAATGTGTCCCTGAACAAAAGGGGGGTCAAAATCAAAAGTAACAGTCAGTATCTGGTGTGGCCACCAGCTGCATTAAGTACTACAGTGCATCTCCTCCTCATGGACTACACCAGATTTGTCAGTTCTTGCTGTGAGATGTTACCCCACTCTTCCACCAAGGCACTTGCAAGTTCTCAGAAAATTTCTGAAGGGAATGGCCCTAGTCCTCACCCTCCGATCCAACATGAGGGAGGAGGATGTCTTCCCTGTAACGCACAGCGTTGAGATTGCCTGCAATGACAACATGCTCAATCCGATGATGCAGTGACACAAAGATTCCCCATAAAAATAAGTTGGTTTAAGATAGAGAGATAAAGTTTATTTTGCATTGGATGCATCCACCGCATCCACCAATGTCACCCTTTCGTGTCTGCATTGAAAGGTGACAGAGCTAAAGCAGTATTTGTCAGACCGTGAGACATTCCCGAAAATTGGTCTTCTCACAGAATTGTCTGTAGCGTCCCCTCTATGGAAAGATGAGACTCTCACGATGATGTTCTCCATTTTGTTCTACAACCCACACAAGTGTCTTGGGACTCATCTGAATTCGGTACAGCCGATCTACCAACTTCTCTGTATGTAGCGTCTGAACAGTTTGGGCTACACACGAATATGTGAGACTCTCATTAAGACCTGCATGTCGGTTGTTTTGCTCTAGGATGCCCACAGGCCTCACAACCACCCACATATTGACGTTTTGCTCTAGGATGCCCACAGGCCTCACAACCACCCACATATTGTCGTTTTGCTCTAGGACGCCCACAGGCCTCACAACCACCCACATATTGTCGTTTTGCTCTAGGACGCCCACAGGCCTCACAACCACCCACATATTGTAGTTTTGCTGTAGGACGCCCACAGGCCTCACAAGACTTGTCTGGCGGTCCCCTGGTACCAGTTGAAATAATGAATGAAGGTATGGAGACTGTTTATTGACATAATCAAGGGTTTATTAAATACATGTCAACATTTGAAAACTTACAGTTGTTTCCTAATCTTTCTCATACCTCTAAGATGTGGGACAGACACTTCAGAACAAACTTCATTTAGATGATCAAATCAACTCAAATCAAATCTATTTATATAGCCCTTCGTACATCAGCTGATATCTCAAAGTGCTGTACAGAAACCCAGCCTAAAACCCCAAACAGCAAGCAATGCAGGTGTAGAAGCACGGTGGCTAGGAAATCTGTTGTCCCATGTAGTGACTCTTGTTTTTCAATGCGTTTCTATGGTTTAATGTGTCTTTCAGTCAAAACCTTTTTGTTGAAGGTACTACACAGCGCAGAGACCCCCCTCGTGCACTCAACGTCGTGGAGATATGTCGAGTTTCCTCGTAGGTCTATTTTGGCAGAGAAACTGAAGCTCTATAGCCTATTGTCTGTTTCTTTTTATTCAAGTATTTTAATTAAAGAATGTGAAACATTATGTCTGTTTTCTGTTTTCATTAAATCACACATAGCTGTTATTTTATATGGCCTAAAATAAATCTGTTCATATGGGCAGGATATTATCTATAGGTTTTATAGCAGACAGAATTTGGATCAGTTATGAATATACAACATTTCACCTGGGGAAAATCATGATATAGTAAATAGCCAACAATTGGGCTTTTAATTGAACAAAAATACTCTTTGTCACATGACTATATAAATGTAAACAGTGTGATATAACCATAACCTCTGATGACCTCTGACGAAAGGGTTAGGTCATACTGGGTCCTCATCACCATTAGCATTATTCACATTCTAATTCAATCAAGTCACAATTATCAGCTTTGCTGTTGACAACAGTGAGCAGTGGGTTTTCCGAGTGAGGAGAGACACATGGGTAGGTCTACCAACTGAAAAACGAAAATGATTATGAAATTCAAACCACAGAAATACAATGTTTACCTAACATTTATACAGACTCTACACACACATACAATCTTCATTTACGCTGCCGCTACTCTGTTTATCATGCATCCTGACGCCTAGTCACCTTACCCCTATACATATCTACCTCCATCACTCCAGTATCCCTGTCTCCTTCACCCTATACATATCTACCTCTATCACTCCAGTATCCCTGTACATTGTTAATATGGTACTGACCCTGTATGTAGTCACCTTACCCCTCTACTTATCTACCTCCATCACTCCAGTATCCCTGCACATTGTCAGTATGGTACTGACCCTGTATATAGTCACCTTACCCCTCTACTTATCTACCTCCATCACTCCAGTATCCCTGCACATTGTCAGTATGGTGTTGGAACTGACCCTGTATGTAGCTTCTTACTTTCTGTGTTCTTCTTATTTCTTATTTGTATTTTTTTGTGTTTTAGAATTTTATTTAGTTGTAGAATTTGAGCTAAAGCAAAACCTAATCCTAACCCTTTTCCTAACCTAATTATCTTAACCTGCCTTTTTAATTTTCCTAAACTGCTACTTTAATTTGCCTAACCTTCTACTTAAATTATCCTAACCTGCTATATTAATTATCCTAACATGTTGTTAATTCTCCTAACCTGCTTCATTAATTATCCTAACTGTTATGTTAATTCTCCTAACCTGCTATGTTAATTTTCCTAAACTGTTATCTTAATTATCCTAACCTTCTACGTTAATTATCCCAATCTGCTATGTTGATTATCCTAATCTGCTATGTTAATTACCCTAACATGTTATGTTAATTTTCCTAACCTGATGCGTTAAGTAATTATTCTAAACTGCTATGTTAATTATCCTAATCTGCTATGTTAACTTTTTATGTTAATTTTCCTAACTTGCTGCATTAATTATCCTAACCTGCTATGTTAATTATCCTAACCTGCTCTGTTAATTCTCCTCTTCTGTTATGTTAATTATCCTAACGTGTTTCGCTAATTATCCTAACCTGCCACGATAGTTATCATAAACCGCTACATAAAGTCAATCAATCAGTTCCGAGAAAACCCATCAGTCATCACCACACCGGAATGCACCTCCACACTGTTACACACACACACAAAACGAGTCTAATTTCACTCCAAAGGTGCGTTCACACAACAGACACAAGAAGAAAACCGAATAGATCAATCATATTGTCATGGCAACAACAACATTTTTTTTTTTACTTTATCCAAAGTCCATATCAGCGTCCGATGGGCACCAGTTCCGCACAGCAGCGGCGCGGCACGCAATGCGGAAGTGGTCAGCCGTAGCGTGCTTCAGCCGTAGCGTGCTTCTATGACAACGGCAGTAAACAACATGGCACCGTGTGTGTGATCTCAACTTCATCACCCCCCCCCCCCCCGTCTCTCTCTGAAAGGTAGAACAACATTCAATACTATTCATGGAAATGCGTTGATGAAATGAGTGTATCTCCCGTTTTTTTAACTGAATTTACGTGATGATAAATGTTTGACATTGAGTGCAGTTTTGTGATTGCTACTGTTGTTGACTGACTGCATGCTACTGTATCAACAGTTCGCTGTTTTTTTTAAAAATATGCAACATTTCAAAAAGTAGCTAACAACCTGTCAAAGTTGTATTTGGTAAGATATACCTATTCATTTTGAAACCAGGAAGGCCTATCGATATGTCGTCAAAAAGTGACAACAAGCTCAGCACCTGTGGCAACCGAAGGAGATCGAGCGCGACTAAAGAGGATGTGAAGCGGATGTGTCCGCAGCAGCGGGCCCGGTACCTGGCCTACGAGGAGCCGCCGAAAGAGGCGAAGACCTGGATGGCGATGTCTCGGCAGCGGGTGTCCGCCTGGGAGTCTTCCGGGGCTGGGGGGAAGAGACATACAACTGTCGGTCATCATCACTGCGACGAGAGGGACGAGGAAGAGAAGAAACGGCAAGACCTGATCATAGGACAGCTGAAGGCCGCGGAAGCCCGCAACAGAGTTCGACAGATGAGACTGCAGTATCGGAGTATGAGGGTAAGGATATCCTCCCCCTCGTTCTGTTCCAAAACGGCACCGTATTCTATATATGTATGTATATATATATATATATATATAGCATGATATAAAATGCCCCTTATTTCGGCAATATTTTGACAATATTTCTATGGGCCCCTGATCAAAAGTTGTCTCGTACACAGAATGATAGTGAATAGGGTGCCGTCTGTCTCCATATGCACACATAGGTTTTTAAATAATTCACATGGATGTAACTGCTTCTTGGCGAGCTTTGACTGTTCACACAGTGATAACAAGCCTACCTTTAAATCCACTTTAGAAGTTCCTGTGGTAAGAAGTTAAATTATCTTCTATTTTTTTCTCTCTCTTCCTCTTCCTCTTCCTCTGCCATCCCTCTTAATTATGATGTCAATTACTGGGCCTGAACCACATTAATAATTGGCTTCCGCTCCATGAGGTCTGAATAATATGTTTCCCCGTCTGTGCATATCTCCATCCATCCCTCCGTGCAGACCGAGGAAATCAATCTAATTTGGGAAGCACCTCTTGTCATCATATTCACAGTATTTTTTAATTTATTTTTAAATTAAGATGAATTGAACTGCTCCATGATCATTTGCCCAGGCTATAATTCCCCTCTGCACACAATAACAATGAACGTAGCCTAGTAGAAATCCACTGTAGTTTCATGTGAGAAACATGTAAGCCTATTATCCTATTCTATTGTAATTGTTTGTTTACACTTCCTCTGCTCTCCCTCTTCATCAGAGTGGTATTATCAATCATTATGATGTCAATTACTGGGCCTGAACCACGATACTTCAAGGTCTCTGCTCCATGGGGCCTGAATACTATGTTTCCTTGTTTGTGCATATCTCCCTCCCTCCATCGATCCGTCCCTCCATCCCCCCCACCCATCCATCCTTCCATCCGTCTATCCGTCCATGCAGACCCAGGAAATCAATCTAATGATTTCGTGCCAGTCCAGCGCCCAGACCGCCGTCCGTCTTGAGTTGCTGCTGCCAACGGAGGAAAGCAAGATAAATACCATCGATTGTCTGGACAAACTGCAGGTGGGTTAAACAGCCCCTCCCTCCCAACCCTCTTCCCTCCATATCTCCCTCCCTCCTTTCCCTTGGAAATATAACTGTGTGTGTGTGTGTGTCGATGTACTGTCTGTGTGTGTATATCTGTGTGTGTGTGTGTGTGTGTGTCTGTGTGTGTGTCTATATGTGTGTGTGTGTGTCTATATGTGTGTGTGTGTGTCTGTGTGTGTGTGTGTGTGTGTGTGTGTGTGTGTGTGACACTCAATATGGAAGTGGACAGATGAAGTGAATGCTACGCTACAGGACTGTTTTGCAGCACAGACTGGAATAAGTGTGTGTGTGTATCTGTGTGTGTGTGTCGATGTACTGTATGTGTGTGTATATCTGTGTGTGTGTGTCTGTGTGTGTGTGTGTCTATCTATGTGTGTATATCTATGTGTATCTATGTATTAGAGGTTGACTGATTATGATTTTTCAACACCGATACCGATTATTGGAGGACCAAAAAAAGCCGATACCGATCAATCGGACAATTTTTTTATTTATTTGTAATAATGACAATTACAACAATACTGAATGAAAACTTATTTTAACTTAATATAATACATCAATAAAATCAATTTAGCCTCAAATACATAATGAAACATGTTCAATTTGGTTTAAATAATGCAAAAACAAAGTGTTGGAGAAGAAAGTAAAAGTGCAATATGTGCCATGTAAAAAAGCTAACGTTTAAGTTTCTTGCTCAGAATATGAGAACATATGAAAGCTGGTGGTTCCTTTTAACATGAGTCTTCAATATTCCCAGGTAAGAAGTTTTAGGTTGTAGTTATTATAGGAATTATAATACTATTTCTCTCTATGCGATTTGTATTTCTTATACCTTTGACTATTGGATGTTCTTATAGGCACTTTAGTATTGCCAGTGTAACAGTATAGCTTCCGTCCCTCTCCTCGCCCCTACCTGGGCTCGAACCAGGAACACATCGACAACAGCCACCCTCGAAGCAGCGTTACCCATGCAGAGCAAGGGGAACAACCACTCCACTAACTAACTAGCTCCACTAACCACCCGCTAACTAGCTAGCCATTTCACATCGGTTACACCAGCCTAATCTCGGGGGTTGATAGGCTTGAAGTCATAGCAATGCGTGAAGAATTGCGATGAGCTGCTGGCATTCGCACGAAAGTGCTGTTTGAATGAATGCTTACGAGCCTGCTGCTGCCCACCATCACTCAGTCAGACTTCTCTATCAAATATCAAATCATAGACTTAATTATAACATAATAACACACAGAAATACGAGCCTTTGGTCATTAATATGGTCGAATCCGGAAACTATAATTTCAAAAACAAAACGTTTATTCTTTCAGTGAAATATGGATCTGTTCCGTATTTTATCTAACGGGTGGCAACCCTAAGTCTAAATATTGCTGTTACATTGCACAACCTTCAATGTTATGTCATAATTATGTACAATTCTGGAAAATTAATTACGGCCTTTGTTAGGAATAAATGGACTTCACACAGTTCACAACGAGCCAGGCGGCCCAAACTGCTGCATATACTGCTTGCACGAAACGCAAGATAGGTGACACAATTTCCCTAGTTATAAGAAATTAATGTTAGCAGGCAATATTAACTCAATATGCAGGTTTAAAAATATATACTTGTGTATAAATATATACTTGTGTATGCCGGGGCGGCAGGGTAGCCTAGTGGTTAGAGCGTTGGACTAGCGAGTTCAAACCCCCGAGCTGACAAGGTACAAATCTGTCGTTCTGCCCCTGAACAGGCAGTTAACCCACTAGGCTGTCATTGAAAATAAGAATTTGTTCTTAACTGACTTGCCTGGTTAAATAAAGGTAAAATAAAAATAAAAAATGATTTTAAAGAAAGGCATTGATATGGTTAGGTTTGGTGCAACGACAGTGCTAAATCATCACCCGTTTGGCAAGGTAGGCTGTGATTGGATGAAAAATTAACATGCACCGCATCGATTATATACAACGCAGGACAAGCTAGTTAAACTAGTAATATCATCAACCATGTGTAGTTAACTAGTGATTATGTTAAGATTGATTGTTTTTTATAAGATACGTTTAATGCTAGCTAGCAACTTACCTTGGCTTCTTGTTGCCCTCGCGTAACAGGTAGTCAGCCTGCCACTCAGGCTCCTCGTGGAGTGCAATGTAAGGCAGGTGGTTAGAGCGTTGGACTAGTAACCGGAAGGTTGCAAAAATAAATCCCCGAGCTGACAAGGTAAAAATCTGTCGTTCTGCCCCTGAACAAGGCAGTTAACCCACCGCTCCTAGGCCGTCATTGAAATAAGAATGTGTTCTTAACTGACTTGCCTGGTTGAATAAATGTGTAAAAAATACCGAATACCGATTGTTATGAAAACTTGAAATCTGCCATAATTAATCGGCCATTCCGATTAATCGGTCGACCTCTACTATGTATGTGTGTGTGTCAGTGTGTGTGTGTGTGTGTGTGTGTGTGTGTGTGTGTGTGTGTGTGTGTGTGTGTGTGTGTGTGTGTGTGTGTGTGTGTGTGTTTATGAGCTGCAGGAAGATGCCTCTGTGTGTTTAATACCTCTGACAGTCTAAGCCGTTGAGGGTACTACAGTGACATATGGAGTTGTTTTAAGATGGTCATACCATGGGTCATTTTGCTATTTGATTTAGTATTTTAGGACCCATTTGGGAATGAAAAAACATTTCAAAAACACATTCATATATGGCAAAAAAGACAGTCCCAAAAAACGATAACAAGGAATAAGGTTTTGAAGTGTCTGTCCTATATCTAGGAGATATAAGAATGATCAGGACATATTTTAGTTTGTTTGTACACGTATTTAACCCCTTATTTGTGTTGACACAAAACTACCTCCATGGTTCCATTTGTTTGTATGGGTCACCAAAATGAAGAACTACCTCCATGCTTCCATTTGTTTGTATGGGTTACCAAAACGGAGAACTACTGCCATGCTTCCATTCCTTTGTATGGGTCACCAAAATGGAGAACCACCTCCATGCTTCCATTTGTTTGTATGGGTTACCAAAACGGAGAACCACCCCCGTGCTTCCATTCCTTTGTATGGGTCACCAAAACAGAGAACTTCCTCCATGCTTCCATTTGTTTGTATGGGTTACCAAAACGGAGAACCACCTCCATGCTTCCATTCGTTTGTATGGGTCACCAAAACGGAGAACTACCTCCATGATTCCATTCGTTTGTATGGGATACCAAAACGGAGAACCACCTCCATCCTTCCATTTGTTTGTATGGGTTACCAAAACGGAGAACCACCCCCATGCTTCCATTCCTTTGTATGGGTCACCAAAACGGAGAACTTCCTCCATGCTTCCATTTGTTTGTATGGGTTACAAAAACGGAGAACCACCTCCATGCTTCCATTTGTTTGTATGGGTCACCAAAACGGAGAACTACTTCCATGATTCCATTCATTTGTATGGGATACCAAAACGGAGAACCACCTCCATGCTTCCATTTGTTTGTATGGGATACCAAAACGGAGAACCACCTCCATGCTTCCATTCCTTCGTATGGGTCACCAAAATGGAGAACCACCTCCATGCTTCCATTTGTTTGTATGGGTTACCAAAACGGAGAACCACCCCCGTGCTTCCATTCCTTTGTATGGGTCACCAAAACGGAGAACTTCCTCCATGCTTCGATTTGTTTGTATGGGTTACCAAAACGGAGAACCACCTCCATGCTTCCATTCATTTGTATGGGATACCAAAACGGAGAACCACCTCCATGCTTCCATTCGTTTGTATGGGTCACCAAAACGGAGAACCACCTCCATGCTTCCATTTGTTTGTATGGGATACCAAAACGGAGAACCACCTCCATGCTTCCATTTCTTTGTATGGGTCACCAAAATGGAGAACCACCTCCATGCTTCCATTCGTTTGTATGGGTCACCAAAACGGAGAACTACCTCCATGATTCCATTCATTTGTATGGGATACCAAAACGGAGAACCACCTCCATGCTTCCATTTGTTTGTATGGGTCACCAAAACAGAGAACCACCTCCATGCTTCCATTTGTTTGTATGGGTCACCAAAACGGAGAACTTCCTCCATGCTTCCATTTGTTTGTATGGGTTACCAAAACGGAGAACCACCTCCATGCTTCCATTTGTTTGTATGGGTCACCAAAACGGAGAACTACTTCCATGATTCCATTCATTTGTATGGGATACCAAAACGGAGAACTACCTCCATGCTTCCATTTGTTTGTATGGGATACCAAAACGGAGAACCACCTCCATGCTTCCATTCCTTCGTATGGGTCACCAAAATGGAGAACCACCTCCATGCTTCCATTTGTTTGTATGGGTTACCAAAACAGAGAACCACCCCCGTGCTTCCATTCCTTTGTATATGTCACCAAAACGGAGAACTTCCTCCATGCTTCGATTCGTTTGTATGGGTCACCAAAACGGAGAACTACCTCCATGATTCCATTCATTTGTATGGGATACCAAAACGGAGAACCACCTCCATGCTTCCATTTGTTTGTATGGGTCACCAAAACGGAGAACGACCTCCATGCTTCCATTCGTTTGCATGGGTCACCAAAACGGAGAACCACCTCCATGCTTCCATTTGTTTGCGGACGTCTTACATCGGTGGATGGATTGAGACACATCCAATGAAAAAAGATGTCTCTGGCTTAAACTGACACATTTTTATTGCCACTTTGTTATTATGTTACTTAGATTGACATACTCTTTTTTAACTGAATTCCCTCGTCTTGTCTTTTTGATGATTTGAGGTACACATGTCTGTCTGGGAAGATTACATCAAGTCAAATGAGGTACACATGTCTGTCTGGTAAGATTACATCAAGTTATATTTTCCTTTCGTGATGTTTGTTATTTCTGTTCTGTCGCAGTGTTGATATGATAAGTGATATACAGACATACACACAGCGCACTGGAGGCTACACCTGGGTTGACAGTCTTTTTAATGAGTCACAACACTATTGATGCTACCGACCAAATGCCTTCCACCACTGTCAGGGGTGTAAATACCAGGAGAGACAGAGGGTGAGATGAAGAGAGAGAGAGGAGGGACGGGGTGAGTCAGAGAGACAGAGGGTGAGACAGAGAGAGAGGAGGGACAGCAGGTGAGATGGAAAGAGAGGAGGGACGGGGTGAGTCGGGGAGAGAGAGAGAGAGAGGAGGGACGGAGAGAGACAGAGGGTGAGACAAAGAGAAAGGAGGGACAGAGGGTGCGACAGAAATAGAGAGGAGGGCCAGAGGGTGAGACAAAGAGAGAGAGAGAGAGAGAGAGGGGGGACGGAGAGAGACAGAGGGTGAGACAAAGAGAAAGGAGGGACAGAGGGTGCGACAGAGATAGAGAGGAGGGCCAGAGGGTGAGACAGAGAGAGAGAGGCGGGACAGAGGGTGAGACAGAGAGAGAGAGAGGAGAGACAGTGGGTGAGACAGAGAGAGAGAGGAGGGACAGTGGGTGAGACAGAGAGAGAGGAGAGAGAGAGAGAGGCGGGACAGAGGGTGAGACAGAGAGAGAGAGGAGGGACAGTGGGTGAGACAGAGAGAGAGAGAGAGAGAGAGAGAGAGGAGGGACAGTGGGTGAGACAGAGAGAGAGGAGAGAGAGAGAGAGGCGGGACAGAGGGTGAGACAGAGAGAGAGAGAGAGAGAGAGAGGAGGGACAGCAGGCAAGATGGAGAGAGAGGAGGGACAGGGGTTGAGACGGAGAGAGAGAGGAGGGACGGAGGGTGAGACAGAGAGAGAGGAGGGACAGAAGGTGAATTGAAGAGAGAGAGAGGAGGGACGGGGTGATGAAGAGAGAGAGAGGAGGGACGGGGTGAGTCAGAGAGAGAGAGGAGGGACGGAGAGAGACAGAGGGTGAGAGAGTGTGTGAGAGAGGTGGGACAGAGAGAGAGAGAGGCGGGACAGAGGGTGAGTCAGAGAGAGAGAGAGGTGGGACAGAGGGTGAGAGAGAGAGAGGAGGGACAGTGGGTGAGACAGAGAGAGAGAGAGGAGGGACAGTGGGTGAGACAGAGAGAGAGAGAGGAGGGACAGTGGGTGAGACAGAGAGAGAGAGAGGAGGGACTGTGGGTGAGAGAGAGAGAGAGGAGTGACAGGGGTTGAGACGGAGAGAGAGAGGAGGGACGGAGGGTGAGGGAGAGGGAGAGGAGGGACGGAGGGTGAGACAGAGAGAGAGGAGGGACAGAAGGTGAGATGGAGAGAGAGAGGAGGGACGGGGGTTGAGACGGAGAGAGAGAGGAGGGACGGAGGATGAGACAGAGAGAGAGGAGGGACAGAAGGTGAGATGGAGAGAAAGAGGAGGGACGGGGGTTGAGATGGGGAGAGAGAGGAGGGATGGAGGGTGAGACAGAGAGAGAGGAGGGACAGAAGGTGAGATGAAGAGAGAGAGAGGAGGGACGGGGTGAGTCAGAGAGAGAGAGAGGAGGGACAGAGAGAGACAGAGAGAGAGAGAGAGGTGGGACAGAGGGTGAGACAGAGAGAGAGAGAGAGGTGGGACAGAGGGTGAGACAGAGAGAGAGAGAGGAGGGACAGTGGGTGAGACAGAGAGAGGGAGAGAGAGAGGAGGGACAGAGAGAGGAGGGACAGTGGGTGAGACGGAGAGAGAGAGAGAGAGAGGAGGGACAGAGGGTGAGACAGAGAGAGAGAGGAGGGAAAGTGGCTGAGACAGAGAAAGGAGAGACAGGGAAAGGAGAGACAGGGAAAGGAGAGACAGGGAAAGGAGAGACAGAGAAAGGAGAGACAGGGAAAGGAGAGACAGGGAAAGGAGAGACAGGGAAAGGAGAGACAGGGAAAGGAGAGACAGGGAAAGGAGAGACAGGGAAAGGAGAGACAGGGAAAGGAGAGACAGGGAAAGGAGAGACAGGGAAAGGAGAGACAGGGAAAGGAGAGACAAGGAAAGGAGAGACAGAGAGAAGAGGTGACAGAGAAAGTAGAGACAGAGAAAGTAGAGACAGAGAAAGGAGAGACAGAGAAAGGAGAGAAAGGAGAGACAGAGAAAGGAGAGACAGAATGGAGAGACAGGGAAAGGAGAGACAGAGAAAGGAGAAACAAAGAGAAGAGGTGAGAGAGAAAGGAGAGACACCTCTTCTCTCTCTCTCCTTTCTCTGTCACCTCTTCTCTCTATCTCTCCTCTCTCTGTCACCTCTTCTCTCTGTCACTTCTTCTCTCTGTCACCTCTTCTCTCTGTCACCTCTTCTCTCTGTCACCACTTCTCTCTATCTCTCCTTTCTCTGTCACCTCTTCTCTCTGTCACCTCTTCTCTCTGTCACCTCTTCTCTCTGTCACCTCTTCTCTCTATCTCTCCTTTCTCTGTCACCTCTTCTCGCTGTCACCTCTTCTCTCTGTCACCTCTTCTCTCTGTCACCTCTTCTCTCTATCTCTCCTTTCTCTGTCACCTCTTCTCTCTGTCACCTCTTCTCTCTATCACCTCTTCTCTCTATTTCTCCTTTCTCTGTCACCTCTTCTCTCTGTCACCTCTTCTCTCTATCTCTCCTTTCTCTGTCACCTCTTCTCTCTGTCACCTCTTCTCTCTGTCACCTCTTCTCTCTGTCACCTCTTCTCTCTGTCACCTCTTCTCTCTGTCACCTCTTCTCTCTGTCTCAGCTCAGCAGGTGAAGGGAAGGGAATGTGAATGACTTTGATTTGAATGTGAATAACTATGATTTGTTCCACAGACAGAGCCGAGGCACTTCAGAAAATGTAAATAAGTTATTGAACAGCGACAGACAGGTGGACCTCGGCAGCCTGCTGACCACATTTCACTGACATACAGAGACATTAGTCACACAGGTGCTTCAACAAGGACTGTGTGTGTGTGTGTGTGTGTGTGTGTGTATGTGTGTGTGTGTGTGTGTGTGTGTGTGTGTGTGTGTGTGTGTGTGTGTGTGTGTGTGTGTGTGTGTGTGTGTGTGTGTGTGTGTGTGTGTGTGTATGTGTGTGTGTGTGTGTGTGTGTGTGTGTGTGTGTGTATATATGTGGTTGGTTTGCCAGTCTCTCTATACAGCTATTACACTCTGTATAAGACAAATGGCATTTGACACGAAGTACATGGAATGTTACAGAGACTGGTACCCAAACTAGTGTTTATGTGTGGAGAGGGTGGCTGTGTGGGGAGGGTGGCTGTGTGGGGAGGGTGGCTGTGTGGGGAGGGTGGCTGTGTGGGGAGGGTGGCTGTGTGGGGAGGGTGTACGTGTGGCTGTGTGGGGAGGGTGTACGTGTGGCTGTGTGGGGAGGGTGTACGTGTGGCTGTGTGGGGAGGGTGGCTGTGTGGGGAGGGTGTACGTGTGGCTGTGTGGGGAGGGTGGCTGTGTGGGGAGGGTGGCTGTGTGGGGAGGGCGGACGTGTGGCTGTGTGGGGAGGGTGGACGTGTGGCTGTGTGGGGAGGGTGTACGTGTGGCTGTGTGGGGAGGGTGTACGTGTGGCTGTGTGGGGAGGGTGGCTGTGTGGGGAGGGTGTACGTGTGGCTGTGTGGGGAGGGTGGCTGTGTGGGGAGGGTGGCTGTGTGGGGAGGGTGGCTGTGTGGGGAGGGTGGCTGTGTGGGGAGGGTGTACGTGTGGCTGTGTGGGGAGGGTGTACGTGTGGCTGTGTGGGGAGGGTGGACGTGTGGCTGTGTGGGGAGGGCGGACGTGTGGCTGTGTGGGGAGGGCGTACGTGTGGCTGTGTGGGGAGGGTGTACGTGTGGCTGTGTGGGGAGGGTGTACGTGTGGCTGTGTGGGGAGGGTGGACGTGTGGCTGTGTGGGGAGGGTGGACGTGTGGCTGTGTGGGGAGGGTGGACGTGTTTAACTATTCTTTGAGGAGAGAGGGGAGGGAGAGAGAGAGGGGAGGGAGAGAGAGAGGAGGGAGGAGAGGAGAGGGGAGGGAGAGGGGAGGGAGGAGGGGAGAGGGGGGTTCTGTGACAGCAAGTCCTGTGTGGAAGGAGGAGGAGAGGCAGACGGAGGGAAAGCCTGGTTTCTTCCTAGGTTCCTGAATGGGAATGGAATGGGGAGGAGCAGAGGGGAATGGGGAGGAGTAGGAGAGGGGAATGTGGAGGAGGAGAGGGGAATGTGGAGGAGGAGGAGAGGGGAATGTGGAGGAGGAGGAGAGGGGAATGTGGAGGAGGAGGAGAGGGGAATGGGGAGGAGAGGGGAATGTGGAGGAGTAGGAGAGTGGAATGTGGAGGAGGAGAGGGGAATGTGGAGGAGGAGGAGAGTGGAATGGGAAGGAGGAGGGGAATGGGGAGGAGGAGGAGAGGGGAATGGAATGGGGAGGAGCAGAGGGGAATGGGGAGGAGAGGGGAATGTGGAGGAGTAGGAGAAGGGAATGTGGAGGAGGAGAGGGGAATGGGGGAATGTGGAGGAGGAGGAGAGTGGAATGGGGTGGAGGAGGAGAGGGGAATGGGGAGGAGGAGGAGAGGGGAATGTGGAGGAGGAGGAGAGGGGAATGTGGAGGAGGAGGAGAGGGGAATGTGGAGGAGGAGAGGGGAATGGGGAGGAGTAGGAGAGGGGAATGTGGAGGAGGAGGAGAGTGGAATGGGGAGGAGGAGGAGAGGGGAATGGAGAGGAGGAGGAGAGGGGAATGGAATGGGGAGGAGCAGAGGGGAATGTGGAGGATTAGGAGAGGGGAATCTGGAGGAAGAGAGGGGCATGGGGAGGAGGAGGAGAGTGGAATGGGGAGGAGGAGGAGAGTGGAATGGGGAGGAGGAGGAGAGGGGAATGGGGAGGAGGAGGAGAGGGGAATGTGGAGGAGGAGGAGAGGGGAATGTGGAGTAGGAGAGGGGAATGTGGAGGAGGAGAGGGGAATGGGGAGGAGGAGAGGGGAATGGGGAGGAGTAGGAGAGGGGAATGTGGAGGAGGAGGAGAGGGGAATGGAGAGGAGGAGGAGAGGGGAATGGAATGGGGAGGAGCAGAGGGGAATGTGGAGGATTAGGAGAGGGGAATGTGGAGGAAGAGAGGGGCATGGGGAGGAGGAGGAGAGTGGAATGGGGAGGAGGAGAGGGGGAGAGGGGAATGGGGAGGAGGAGAGGGGAATGGGGAGGAGGAGAGGGGAATGTGGAGGAGGAGAGGGGAATGGGGAGGAGGAGAGGGGAATGGGGAGAAGGAGAGGGGGAGAGGGGAATGGGGAGGAGGAGAGGGGAATGTGGAGGAGGAGGAGAGGGGAATGGGGAGGAGGAGAGTGGAATGGGGAGAAGGAGGAGAGGGGAATGTGGAGGAGGAGGAGAGGGGAATGGGGAGGAGGAGGAGAGTGGAATGGAGAGGGGGAGAGGGGAATGGGGAGGAGGAGAGGGGAATGGGAGGAGAGGGGAATGTGGAGATGGAGAGGGGAATGTGGAGATGGAGAGGGGAATGGGGAGGAGGAGAGGGGAATGAGGAGGAGGAGAGGGGAATGGGGAGGAGGAGAGGGGAATGTGGGGGAGGAGGAGAGGGGAATGTGGGGGAGGAGGAGAGGGGAATGGGGAGGAGCAGAGGGGAATGGGGATACTATGACAACAAGGCCAGAGAAGCCTGTGTGGCAGGATGTTTTGAGCACTACGAACTCATCATTAAGGGTTGTCCGCCGTCTCGCTCTCTCGCTCTCTCTCTCTCCCTCTCATTTTCTTGCTCTCTCTCTCTCACTCTCTCTCTTTCGCGCTCTCTCTCTCTCTCCCCCCCCCCTCTCTCTCTCTCTCTCTATCTTTCCTGTTGATTTTTGGTTTGGCGCAGTGCATCCCCTCAGCTGATTATCAGCTGTTGTCAGACAGATGTTGATCTCGAAAGATGATTCTCTTCCTCAAGTCTCGCTCTCTCGTTCTCCATCTCTCTCTCTCTACCGCTGTCTCTCTCGCTGTGTCTCTCGCTCTCCCTCCCTCTACCTCTCACTCGCTCTCTCTTTCTTTCTCTCTCTCTCTCTCTCTCTCTCTGCCTGGTAGTTCTTCCCATCTTCATATTATTTTTGTCTCTACACAGAGAAAGCGAGTCGAGGAGATCCTGGACGACGAGAAAGGATTGACGATAACCCGCCGTTGAGAGTCGAGACCTGCCGTCCTCCTGCTTTGTAACTGTCCTCCTGCTTTGTAACTGTCCTCCTGCTTTGTAACTGTCCTCCTGCTGTGTAACCGTCCTCCTGCTGTGTAACCGTCCTCCTGCTTTGTAACTGTCCTCCTGCTTTGTAACTGTCCTCCTGCTTTGTAACTGTCCTCCTGCTTTGTAACTGTCCTCCTGCTGTGTAACTGTCCTCCTGCTGTGTAACCGTCCTCCTGCTTTGTAACTGTCCTCCTGCTTTGTAACTGTCCTCCTGCTTTGTAACTGTCCTCCTGCTTTGTAACTGTCCTCCTGCTGTGTAACTGTCCTCCTGCTGTGTAACTGTCCTCCTGCTGTGTAACCGTCCTCCTGCTTTGTAACTGTCCTCCTGCTG
This sequence comes from Oncorhynchus clarkii lewisi, assembly GCF_045791955.1. Classification (NCBI taxonomy): domain Eukaryota; kingdom Metazoa; phylum Chordata; class Actinopteri; order Salmoniformes; family Salmonidae; genus Oncorhynchus; species Oncorhynchus clarkii. The sequence continues at coordinate 72,273,355 of NC_092162.1, forward strand.
TGTAACTGTCCTCCTGCTGTGTAACCGTCCTCCTGCTGTGTAACCGTCCTCCTGCTTTGTAACTGTCCTCCTGCTTTGTAACTGTCCTCCTGCTTTGTAACTGTCCTCCTGCTTTGTAACTGTCCTCCTGCTGTGTAACTGTCCTCCTGCTGTGTAACTGTCCTCCTGCTGTGTAACCGTCCTCCTGCTTTGTAACTGTCCTCCTGCTTTGTAACTGTCCTCCTGCTTTGTAACTGTCCTCCTGCTGTGTAACTGTCCTCCTGCTGTGTAACTGTCCTCCTGTGTAACAAAAAGGGAACTGTCTATTTCACTGCTCTGGCTTCATAGAAACTCTACTGTACATTTTCTTACAGTTTCAAAAGTCTCCGTAACTACTAGTACTGCAGTTAGGTCCCCTGCTGCACTCATCGAACAAGCACCTAGAAGTTTCTAAACAGCTCTTCCTCCATTACTGCTGCAGTTAGGTCCCCTGCTGCACTCATCGAACAAGCACCTAGAAGTTACCATTACTGCTGCAGTTGGTTTGCTTCTGCTATAAACGGCTGGCTGTGGAAGCCTCCTGGAGAACATTGTCCCTCAACTGGCCCCCAATTCCCTTTATAGTGCCCTACTTTAGACCAGGACCCATAGGGGTAGTGTACTACTATAGACCAGGACCCATAGGTGTACTGCACTACTTTAGACCAGGGTCCATAGAGGTACTGCACTACTTTAGGTCAGGGTCCATAGAGGTACTGCACTACTTTAGGTCAGGGTCCATAGAGGTAGTGCACTACTTTAGACCAGGGCCCATAGGGGTAGTGCACTACTTTAGACCAGGGTCCATAGAGGTAGTGCACTACTTTAGACCAGGGCCCATAGGGGTAGTGCCCTACTTTAGACCAGGGCCAATAGGACTCTGTGGTAGTGCACTACTTTAGACCAGGACCCATAGGTGTAGTGCACTACTTTAGACCAGGGTCAATAGGACTCTGTGGTAGTGCACTATATAGGGAATAGGGTGCCATGTGGGACTTAACTGTTGAGGAGACCTCATGTCCACTAGAGCCTCTCTCTCTTCTCTCTCTCTCTCTCTCTCTCTCTCTCTCTCTCTCTCTCTCTCTCTCTCTCTCTCTTCTTTCTCTCTCTCTCTCCATCTCTCTCAATTCAATTCAAGGGGCTTTATTGGCATGGGAAACATATGTTAACATTGCCAAAGCAAGTGAGGTAGATAATATACAAAAGTGAAATAAACAATAAAAATTAACAGTAAACATTACACATACAGAAATTTCAGAACAATAAAGACATTACAAATGTCATATTATATATTATATATATACAGTGTTGTAACTATGTACAAATGGTTAAAGTACACAAGGGAAAATAAATATGGGTCGTATTTACAATGGTGTTTGTTCTTCACTGGTTGCCCTTGTCTTGTGGCAACAGGTCACAAATCTTGCTGCTGTCATGTGACACTGTGGAATTTCACCCAGTAGTTATGGGAGTTTATCAAAATCGGGTTTATATTCAAACTCTTTGTGGGTCTGTGTAATCTGAGGGAAATATGTATCTCTAATATGGTCATACATTGGGCAGGAGGTTAGGAAGTGCAGCTCAGTTTCCACCTCATTTTGTGGGCAGTGAGCACATAGCCTGTCTTCTCTTGAGAGCCATGTCTGCCTACGGAGGCCTTTCTCAATAGCAAGGCAATGCTCACTGAGTCTGTACATAGTCAAAGCTTTCCTTAATTTTGGGTCAGTCACAGTGGTCAGGTATTCTGCCGCTGTGTACTCTCTCTCTCTCCCTCTCTCTGTTTCCTCTCTCTCTCTCTCTCTCTCCCTCTCGCTCTCTCTCACTCCCTCTCTCTGTCTCCTCTCTCTCTGTCTCTCTGTCTCTCCCTCTCCCTCTCTCTGTCTCCTCTCTCTCTGTCTCTCTCTCTCTCTCTCTCTTCCTCTCGCTCTCTCTCTCTCCCTCTCTCTGTCTCCTCTCTCTCTGTCTCTCTCTCTCTCTCTCTCTCTCTCTCTCTCTCTCTCTCTCTCTCTCTCTCTCTCTCTCTCTCTCTCTCTCTCTCTCTCTCTCTCTCTCTCTCCTCTCTCTGCGTACAGACCTAATCATTACCTTAATTTCTATTGATTCGGTGGAGATTAGAAATGTGATGATATCGTAATGGTTGTCTGCATGGCTGAAGAGAGGAAGCCAAACATTAAATCATAGACAGGATACATAACATGAGAGACAGAACATACACACACACACACACACACACACACACACACACTCACAAACAGGCATACAAGTGCCATCTAGTGTTTGACTTTGATAGTAATACTCCTGTCTGCTTTTAGCCCTGAAGCCAACATGGAGTTATATTGCTCCCTGGTGGTAGTACTGAGTACTGCATGGAGTTATACTGCTCCCTGGTGGTAGCACTAAGTACTGCATGGAGTTATACTGCTCCCTGGGGGTTGTACTAAGTACTGCATGGGGTTATACTGCTCCCTGGTGGTAGTACTGAGTACCGCATGGAGTTATACTGCTCTCTGGTGGTAGTACTGAATACTGCATGGTGTTATACTGCTCTCTGGTGGTAGTACTGAGTACTGCATGGAGTTATACTGCTCTGTGGTAGTACTGAGTACTGCATGGAGTTATACTGCTCTGTGGTAGTACTGAGTACTGCATGGAGTTATACTGCTCTCTGGTGGTAGTACTGAGTACTGCATGGAATTATACTGCTCTCTGGTGGTAGTACTGAGTACTGCATGGAGTTATACTGCTCTGTGGTAGTACTGAGTACTGCATGGAGTTACACTGCTCTCTGGTAGTAGTACTGAGTACTGCATGGAGTTATACTGCTCTCTGGTGGTAGTACTAAGCACTGCATGGAATTATACTGCTCTCTGGTGTTAGTACTAAGTACTGCATGGAGTTATACTGCTCTCTGGTGGTAGTACTGAGTACTGCATGGAATTATACTGCTCTCTGGTGGTAGTACTGTGCAATTACAACACAGGAGTGAACTGTTGTGGATTTCTGTTTTATTTATTTACCAGTAAATTGTAAAAAAAATAAATGTATTATTTAAAATAAAGATTACTTCAAGAAGTAAGTTTATCTGTGAGTGTAATGTCTAATTCATATGAGCTGAGCCTGTCTCAGCAACACTGCTGGAAAACATCTAAACATTAAGTCGGTCTGGTCCCTATAAAGTCATCTATGTGCAGCTCTACAACAATCAACCTCATGTCATTTGTCTAAAGCAGATAAACAAGTTTTTGCTTAGCTTTGGTTTTAACAATGTTCTGAAGAAACTTGGCTCTCTTATACAGTTAGACAAGAATCCCCCGAGGGGAATTCACAGACCGCAGCGCCTTCCCAAAAACAGACTCTAGAACAAACTTGTTATAACTATGCTCCTGTTGGACTTGAACTCTCGCAAACACTCAAGAAGAGAATATGTTGAGGTAATAGTGTGGTAATAGTGTTTAATAGATAATTAAGAGAAATAACTTGTTTACAAATAGTGAAGGGGTAGAGATTATAGTGAGGTAGAGGTTATAGTGAGGTAGAGGTTATAGTGGGGTAGAGGTTATAGTGGGGTAGAGGTAGAGGTTATAGTGGGGTAGAGGTTATAGTGGGGTAGTGGTTATTGTGAGGTAGAGGTTATAGTGGGGTATAGGTAGAGGTTATAGTGGGGTATAGGTAGAGGTTATAGTGAAGTAGAGGTTATAGTGGGGTAGAGGTTATAGTGGGGTAGAGGTAGAGGTTATAGTGGGGTAGAGGTAGAGGTTATAGTGAGGTAGAGGTTATAGTGGGGTAGAGGTAGAGGTTATAGTGGGGTAGAGGTAGAGGTTATAGTGAGGTAGAGGTAGAGGTTATAGTGGGGTAGATTTTATAGTGGGGTAGAGGTAGAGGTTATAGTGGGGTAGAGGTAGAGGTTATAGTGAGGTAGAGGTTATAGTGAGGTAGAGGTTATAGTGGGGTAGAGGTAGAGGTTATAGTGAAGTAGAGGTAGAGGTTATAGTGAGGTAGAGGTAGAGGTTATAGTGGGGTATAGGTAGAGATTATAGTGGGGTAGAGGTAGAGATTATAGTGGGGTAGAGGTAGAGATTATAGTGGGGTAGAGGTAGAGATTATAGTGAGGTAGAGTTAGAGATTATAGTGAGGTAGAGGTTATAGTGAGGTAGAGGTTATAGTGGGGTAGAGGTAGAAGTTATTTTGGGGTAGAGGTTATAGTGGGGTAGAGGTAGAGGTTATAGTGGGGTAGAGGTTATAATGAGGTAGAGGTTATAGTGGGGTAGAGGTTATAGTGGGGTATAGGTAGTGTTTATAGTGAGGTAGAGGTTATAGTGGGGTAGAGGTAGAGGTTATAGTGAGGTAGTGGTTATAGTGGGGTACTACTTGTCTGTGAAGGCTCCTCCTCCTCTATGTGGCTGTGAGGCTCCTCCTCCTCTATGTGGCTGTGAGGCTCCTCCTCCTTTGAGATGCTGTAAGGCTCCTTCTCCTCTATGTGGCTGTGAGGCTACTCCTCTATGTGGCTGTGAGATCATCCTCCACCGTTTCTGTGAGACTCCTCCTCCTCTATGTGGCTATGAGGCTCCTCCTCCTCTATGTGGCTGTGAGGCTCCTCCTCTTCCTCCTAGTGTTGCTGTGAGGCTCCTCCTCCTCTATGTGGCTGTGAGGCTCCTCCTCCCTCCTCCTCCTCTATGTGGCTGTGAGGCTCCTCTTCCTCCTCTATCTGGCTCTGAGGCTCCTCCTCCTCTATGTGGCTGTGAGGCTTCTCCTTCTCCTCTATGCGGCTGTGAGGCTCATCCTCCTCTATGTGGCTGTGAGGCTCCTTCTCCTCTATCTGTCTGTGAGGCTCCTCCTCCACTGTTTCTGTTAGGCTCCTCCTACTCTATGTGGCTGTGAGGCTCCTCCTCCTCTATCTGGCTATGAGGCTCCTCCTCCTCTATCTGGCTGTGAGGCTCCTCCTCCTCTATGTGGCTGTGAGGCTCCTCCTCCTCTATGTGGGTGTGAGGCTCCTCCTCCTCTATGTGGGTGTGAGGCTCCTCCTCCTCTGATGCTGTGAGGCTCCTGCTCCTCCTCCTCTATGTGGGTGTGAGGCTCCTCCTCCTCTATGTGGGTGTGAGGCTCCTCCTCCTCTGATGCTGTGAGGCTCCTGCTCCTCCTCCTCTATGTGGGTGTGAGGCTCCTCCTCCTCTATGTGGGTGTGAGGCTCCTCCTCCTCTGATGCTGTGAGGCTCCTGCTCCTCTATGTGGCTCTATGTGGCTGTGAGGCTCCTCCTCCTCTATGTGGCTCTATGTTGCTGTGAGGCTCCTCCTCCTCCATGTGGATGTGAGGCTCCTCCTCTTTGTGGCTGTGAGGCTCCTCCTCCTCTATGTGGCTGTGAGGCTCCTCCTCCTCTATGGTTACTGCATTACGATGTGTTATTATCTATGCATAAATCACCTTAATAACTCTACCTACATATATATATATATATATTACCTCACATTGACTCTGTACCGGTCCCCCCCCCCCATCCCTTTGTATAGCCTCGCTATTGTGAATTTTACTGCTGCTCTTTAATTATTTGTTACTTTTATTTCTTTTTTTTTGTAAGGTATTTCATCTAAAAACTGCATTGTTGGTTAAGGGCTTGTAAGTAAGCATTTCACTGTAAGGCTCTACACCTGTTGTATTCAGCATTTCACTGTAAGGCTCTACACTTGTTGTATTCAGCATTTCACTGTAAGGCTCTACACTTGTTGTATTCAGCATTTCACTGTAAGGCTCTACACTTGTTGTATTCTGCGCACGTGTCTATTTTTCTTAGTTTGTTTTGATTTAACATGACATTGTAACATTCTATGGTACCCATGTTAGCATTTCCATGAACACAACGTGTTAGCATTTCCATGAACACAACGTGTTAGCATTTCCATGAACACAACGTGTTAGCATTTCCATGAACACAACGTGTTAGCATTTCCATGAACACAACGTGTTAGCATTTCCATGAACACAACGTGTTAGCATTTCCATTAACACAACGTGTTAGCATTTCCATGAACACAACGTGTTAGCATTTCCATGAACACAACGTGTTAGCATTTCCATTAACACAACGTGTTAGCATTTCCATGAACACAACGTGTTAGCATTTCCATGAACACAACGTGTTAGCATTTCCATGAACACAACGTGTTAGCATTTCCATGAACACAACGTGTTAGCATTTCCATGAACACAACGTGTTAGCATTTCCATTAACACAACGTGTTAGCATTTCCATGAACACAACGTGTTAGCATTTCCATGAACACAACGTGTTAGCATTTCCATTAACACAACGTGTTAGCATTTCCATGAACACAACGTGTTAGCATTTCCATGAACACAACGTGTTAGCATTTCCATTAACACAACGTGTTAGCATTTCCATTAACACAACGTGTTAGCATTTCCATGAACACAACGTGTTAGCATTTCCAATAACACAACGTGTTAGCATTTCCATTAACACAACGTGTTAGCATTTCCATGAACACAACGTGTTAGCATTTCCATGAACACAACGTGTTAGCATTTCCATTAACACAATGTGTTAGCATTTCCATTAACACAACGTGTTAGCATTTCCATTAACACAACGTGTTAGCATTTCCATGAACACAACGTGTTAGCATTTCCATGAACACAACGTGTTAGCATTTCCATGAACATAACGTGTTAGCATTTCCATGAACACAACGTGTTAGCATTTCCATTAACACAACGTGTTAGCATTTCCATGAACACAACGTGTTAGCATTTCCATGAACACAACGTGTTAGCATTTCCATGAACACAACGTGTTAGCATTACCATTAACACAACGTGTTAGCATTTCCATTAACACAACGTGTTAGCATTTCCATGAACACAACGTGTTAGCATTTCCATGAACACAACGTGTTAGCATTTCCATGAACACAACGTGTTAGCATTTCCATGAACACAACGTGTTAGCATTTCCATGAACACAACGTGTTAGCATTTCCATGAACACAACGTGTTAGCATTTCCATGAACACAACGTGTTAGCATTTCCATGAACACAACGTGTTAGCATTTCCATGAACACAACGTGTTAGCATTTCCATGAACACAACGTGTTAGCATTTCCATTAACACAACGTGTTAGCATTTCCATTAACACAACGTGTTAGCATTTCCATGAACACAACGTGTTAGCATTTCCATGAACACAACGTGTTAGCATTTCCATGAACACAACGTGTTAGCATTTCCAATAACACAACGTGTTAGCATTTCCATTAACACAACGTGTTAGCATTTCCATTAACACAACGTGTTAGCATTTCCATTAACACAACGTGTTAGCATTTCCATGAACACAACGTGTTAGCATTTCCAATAACACAACGTGTTAGCATTTCCATTAACACAACGTGTTAGCATTTCCATGAACACAACGTGTTAGCATTTCCATGAACACAACGTGTTAGCATTTCCATTAACACAATGTGTTAGCATTTCCATTAACACAACGTGTTAGCATTTCCATTAACACAACGTGTTAGCATTTCCATGAACACAACGTGTTAGCATTTCCATGAACACAACGTGTTAGCATTTCCATGAACATAACGTGTTAGCATTTCCATGAACACAACGTGTTAGCATTTCCATTAACACAACGTGTTAGCATTTCCATGAACACAACGTGTTAGCATTTCCATGAACACAACGTGTTAGCATTTCCATGAACACAACGTGTTAGCATTACCATTAACACAACGTGTTAGCATTTCCATTAACACAACGTGTTAGCATTTCCATGAACACAACGTGTTAGCATTTCCATGAACACAACGTGTTAGCATTTCCATGAACACAACGTGTTAGCATTTCCATGAACACAACGTGTTAGCATTTCCATGAACACAACGTGTTAGCATTTCCATGAACACAACGTGTTAGCATTTCCATGAACACAACGTGTTAGCATTTCCATTAACACAACGTGTTAGCATTTCCATGAACACAACGTGTTAGCATTTCCATGAACACAACGTGTTAGCATTTCCATGAACACAACGTGTTAGCATTTCCATGAACACAACGTGTTAGCATTTCCATTAACACAACGTGTTAGCATTTCCATTAACACAACGTGTTAGCATTTCCATGAACACAACGTTTGAGCATTTCCATTAACACAACGTGTTAGCATTTCCATTAACACAACGTGTTAGCATTTCCATTAACACAACGTGTTAGCATTTCCATTAACACAACGTGTTAGCATTTCCATTAACACAACGTGTTAGCATTTCCATTAACACAACGTGTTAGCATTTCCATTAACACAACGTGTTAGCATTTCCATGAACACAACGTGTTAGCATTTCCATTAACACAACGTGTTAGCATTTCCATTAACACAACGTGTTAGCATTTCCATTAGCACAACGTGTTAGCATTTCCATTAACACAACGTGTTAGCATTTCCATTAACACAACGTGTTAGCATTTCCATTAACACAACGTGTTAGCATTTCCATTAACACAACGTGTTAGCATTTCCATTAAAACAACGTGTTAGCATTTCCATTAACACAACGTGTTAGCATTTCCATTAACACAACGTGGGAATAGAATACATTTTCTATTATTTAAATCATGTTATGTAACTGAATGTCTAGCCTGGTTGCCAGTTTTTTTTAGATAACATTCCACTCCTTGTCATTGAGTAGGCCTACAAGGAGTGGAATGTTTTCTGAACAGACTGGCAACCAGGCTGGTCTACTGAATGTCTAGAGTTGGCTCAACTCACTAAATACACTATATGACTCTGGAGATATCTAGGTTAGCACAATGTATCATTGGACACGATTGTTTATTTTATTTTTTAATAAGAAATCATTTAGCTTACTGAACAGTGACTGCCTGGTAACATTTATACTGAACAAAAATATAAACGCAACATGTAAAGTTTTGGTCACATGTTTCATGAGCTGAAATTAAAGATCCCAGAAATGTTCCATTATGCACAAAAAGCTTATTTCTCTCATTTGTTTGCATCCCTGTTAGTGAGCATTTCTGCTTTGCCAAGATAATCCATCTACCTGACAGGTGTGGCATATCAAGAAGCTGATTAAACACCATGATCATTACACAGGTGCACCTTGTGCTGTGAACAATAAAAGGCCACTCTAAAATGTGCAGTTTTGTCACGCAACACAATTCCACAGATGTCTCAAGATTTGAGGGAGTGTGTAATTGGCATGCTGAATGCAGGAATGTCCACCAGAGCTGTTGCCAGATAATTTAATGTTCATTTCTCTACCATAAGCAGCTTCCAACGTCGTTTAAGAGAATTTGTCAGTACGTCAAACCAGACTCACAACCCCGTGAAACCACACCAGCCCAGGACCTCCACATCTGGCTTCTAAACCTGCAGAATCGTCTGAGACCAGCCACCTGTACACCTGACGACCAGCCACCTGGACACCTGACGACCAGCCAACTGGACACCTGACGACCAGCCACCTGGACACCTGACGACCAGCCACCTGGACACCTGACGACCAGCCACCTGGACACCTGACGACCAGCCACCTGGACACCTGTCGACCAGACACCTGGACACCTGTCGACCAGACACCTGGACACCTGTCGACCAGACACCTGGACACCTGTCGACCAGACACCTGGACACCTGACGACCAGCCACCTGGACACCTGACGGCCAGACACCTGGACACCTGACGACCAGCCACCTGGACACCTGTCGACCAGACACCTGGACACCTGACGACCAGACACCTGATAAAACTGAGGAGTATTTATATCTGTAATAAAGCCCTTTTTGTGTGGAAAACTTGTTCTGATTGGCTGGGCCTCGCTCCCCCTATGGGTAAACGGGGTCTTGGGATTGTGAGTCTGGTTTGACGTACTGACAAATTCTCTAAAACGACGTCGGAAGCGGCTTATGGTAGAGAAATGAACATTCAACGGCTGCGCCCCTGCCCAGCTACGTGAAATCTTTAGATTAGGGCCTAATGAATTTATTATAAAATTGACTGATTTCCTTCTATGAACTGGAACCTCATTAAAGTCGTTGAAACTGTTACATGTTGCGTTTATATTTTTGGTTCTGTCACGTCCTGACCTTAGTTCCTTTATTATGTCTTTGTGTTAGTTTGGTCAGGGCTTGAGTTGTGGTGGGTAGTCTATGTTATTTTTTCTATGTTGTATTTCTGTGTTTGGCCTGGTATGGTTCTCAATCAGAGGCAGCTGTCGATCGTTGTCTCTGATTGAGAATCATACTTAGGTAGCCTGTTTTCCCCATTTTGGTTGTGGGTGATTTTTTGCTGTTTAGTGGTTTTCGTCACCTTACAGGACTGTTTTTTTTTTTTGTTTTGTTCAGTGTTCAGCTGTTTTATAAAAAATAATGAACACTTACCACCCTGAACCTTGGTCCTCCTCTCTTTCTCCCGACGACAAGCGTTACAGGTTCTGTATATTTAAACATGACACCTGGACACCTGACGACCAGACACCTGGACACCTGACGACCAGACACCTGACGACCAGACACCTGGACACCTGACGACCAGACACCTGGACACCTGACGACCAGACACCTGGACACCTGTTGTTTTGTTCCGAGTTCAGTTGGTTTATTAAAATAATGAACGCCTACCACCCTGCACCTTGGTCCTCCTCTCTTTCTCCAGATGACAATCGTTACAGGTTCTGTATATTTAAACATGACTGTACTTCTAGTATGTAAGGCTATGTGACAGTCAGCAGATAAATCATATCCACTGAGTAAGTAAAGTGTAAGAATAAATCTACTTGTACTGTAATGACTGCTGACATTTTTAAAGGATGGAATTAAACATTGCTTATATCTAACTGCATTATTCATTCATTTCAATGTATTAAAGCACATTTCTTTTTATACTGTATTTTGTTATTAAGTATATATTTACAATATAATTTTTTACGACCTTTTATTCAATATTTGTGAATATTTTTTTTTTTAAGTGTACTGCACTGTTGAGAGCTTGTAAGTAAACATTTCACTGTCACCACCTGCACCCTTTATCCTATGAACGTGACGAAATAAACCGTGATTTGATTAGTTTGGTATTGATGCATACGGCTGGATCTACACATCACATGGCATGGAATGGGGTCGACAGGAGACCACACGGTGTGCTCTGTAAAGTCCATTATGAACTAGAGCCCCCCTACAAATAAACCAGTGTGTTCTCTCTCAGGTCCATTATGAACGAGAGCCCCCCTACAAATAAACCACTGTGTTCTCTCTCAGGTCCATTATGAACGAGAGCCCCCCTACAAATAAACCACTGTGTTCTCTCTCAGGTCCATTATGAACAAGAGCCCCCCTACAAATAAACCACAGTGTTCTCTCTCAGGTCCATTATGAACAAGAGCCCCCCTACAAATAAACCACTGTGTTCTCTCTCAGGTCCATTATGAACGAGAGCCCCCCTACAAATAAACCACTGTATTCTCTCTAAGGTGCATTATGAACTAGAGCCCCCCTACAAATAAACCACTGTGTTCTCTCTCAGGTCCATTATGAACGAGAGCCCCCCTACAAATAAACCACAGTGTTCTCTCTCAGGTCCATTATGAATGAGAGCCCCCCTACAAATAAACCAGTGTGTTCTCTCTCAGGTCCATTATGAACTAGAGCCCCCCTACAAATAAACCACTGTGTTCTCTCTAAGGTGCATTATGAACTAGAGCCCCCCTACAAATAAACCACTGTGTTCTCTCTAAGGTGCATTATGAACTAGAGCCCCCCTACAGATAAACCACACAGTTGTTTGCTTATGTTTTATTTGTCATCAGATATAAAAAATCTATGAATTGATGTCTGTATGATACAGCGTATATCTGCTACCTACGAACACAACATGTGGAGACTCTTGGTATCGGGGAAAAAAGCAACAAGTCATTTTCAAAGTGTGTCATGTCAACACAAACGATTACTTGAACTTGAACATGTAAATATATTGTCATTATTATCCGTAAGATAGACTGACTGAAAAGTAGAATTAGTTCACATCTTTAGTTGTATTAGGACTATGCACTATAGTTGACCCAGTTTGTCTATGGTTCACAATGACAGGCCAGAATAACGCCTATGTATTTACAGCAAAGTGTATAGGCTACATCACTGTTAAAGCCCCATAGTTTCACTACAGTGTAGGTTACCTGCCCTCACTACAATGTAGGCTACCCACCCTCACTACAGTGTAGGCTACCCACCCTCACTACAGTGTAGGCTACCCACCCTCACTACAGTGTAGGCTACCCACCCTCACTACAGAGTAGGCTACCCACCCTCACTACAGTGTAGGCTACCTGCCCTCACTACAGTGTAGGCTACCTGCCTTCTCACTACAGTGTAGGCTACCTGCCTTCTCACTACAGTGTAGGCTACCTGCCCTCACTACAGTGGAGGCTACCTGCCTTCTCACTACGGTGGAGGCTACCTGCCCTCTCAGGACACCAGGGGGAGACAAATGTCCATGAAAAAGAAATACTCCCCTCCAATCCTGGCCAGAATCCATATGATTCCATATGATTTATTCCATGTTATATATTCCATGTTAAATATTACATATTTAAGTCATACCATGGCAACAATGATAATCACCTAATGTAGATTCAAGCAAACATAAATAATATGATCATAGTTTATTTTTGAATGGCATCAACATTAACATACCATATTTGTATCCACTATCCACTAAGCCTGTAGGCTACTACATTCCTGCCGGTCTACATTCTAGCATCTTCTTGAAAGCCTTCCTGAAGCTGTCATCCAGGAAGGCATAAAGAAAAGGGTTAAGACAAGAGTTTGCGTAGCTAAGGCTGGTGATGAAGTAGGACAACCCGATGAGCAGCGGAGTGGTCCTCAGGTCGGTGGTGAGAGCCACTATGGTGCTGAGGTGAAACCCCGTCCAACAGAACAGACACACCGCTAAGACTATAAACACCATAATAGTTACTTTCTTTTTAGCCTTGTCCAGCGCCTTGGCGTTGGAGTTGAGGCGCATGTTCCGTAGTTTGTACAGCATCATGGTGTAGAGAATACAGATGGTCGACACCGGGATGGCAAAGCCGAGGATCAGGGTGTATATCCGGCTCGCCTTGAACCACAAACTCTCCGGGCTCGGGAAGCTGAGGACGCAGCTTTTCCGGTCCAAGTCATCGGGACTGATGTAGACCCCGGCGAATACAGTGAAAGGCATCACGATAAGAATCACGAGGATCCAGACGCACAGGCTCACTATCTTGGCCGCGCGGTACGTGCGGTACGGCATACGCTTGGAACGCACCGTCGCCAGAACGACCAGATAACGGTCCACACTCATGACCGTCAGGAAGTAGATGCTGGAGAAGATGTTATAGTGGTCTATGCTCAGGATGACCTTACACAGCACCTCTCCTAAGGGCCAGTAGTGGAGCAGGTGCTCGGCGATGTTGATGGGTAGGACCAGGGTAAACAGGTCGTCCGCTATCGCCAAGTTTAGGATAAACATATTGGTCACCGTCTTCATTTTAGGCGCTTTGAGGATAACGTAGATAACGGCCGTGTTCCCCGTTAAACCCACGGCGCATATTACCGAATAGATCACAGGCAGGACTATATAGAGGTCCGCGTAAAAGTAGAACTCTGATTGGGGCGTGCAGTTCAGATCTGTCCGGTTAGTCGCGCTCAGATAATAGTAGTCCGTGGATTCGTTACACACCACCGGAAATACCCTGCGGCTGTTCGAGATAGATATATTCTCCATCTTCTAAGTCTTCTAATGTTTTATTGCACGTAAGACTAGAGGAAAGCACGTCGTCCAGGATGCATGTTTGTTTAGAGGTAAAACAGGCATTGGCGAAGTGTCATTTTGGCTGTTGTGTAGGTCGGCTCTGTCTGATTTTACGCACGCATTCCGCGTCACGAAATCTACGGAGAGCAGAAATATGGAATACAAATGAAAAGCAGTACATCACAACAAACCTCTTCTGCTGTTAATAGTTTATTCACAACACATTATATCATTAATTTAACCCACATCTATCACAATGGATTGGATAAACACAACACCCACCTGTACGAATGGACCCACTTGGCACAGACGTCAATTCAACGTATATTCCCAGCCAGCTCCACGTTGGCTCAAAGTAATTGAATTGAAAATGATGTAGAAGCAACGTTGATTCAACCAGTGTGTGCCCGGTGGTGACGCACTGTTATTTGAGTTATAACCTGCAATAGGACCACAATTACAAATGTTTTTTTTAAACTGAGAGTGCAGAAATACATTTTCAACAATAATAATATTTAAGTTTTTTAAATTTCTTTTCCAGACCATACACATGACATATCTCGTGGGCAATCATGCTTGTGCCATGTTTGTGCCACAATAAAAAGTAACAAAAACAAAAGCTCAATTAGGGGACTTACCGTGCTCGTGGAGGCTCGCTCCTTTTCCTTTCTGTCTTCTGTGCTGCGGCAGCAGCAGCAGCGAACTGGAGATGTCCACGTCCCAACCAGTTGGACCGGAGGAAAACACGGACGGGTGACGTCAGTCCACAGCACAGCGCGCAGTGAGGCACGGGGCACTCAGCTTGCTGTAGGTACCCAGAAGTGTTGCTATACTTCCTGTCCTGTGGTGAGGAATAACCAAGTGATGATATTACTCCTCTGCATAGACACTTGGTGTATTTATTGTAAAGCGTAACTGTTGGCATATTGCTGTGTGGTATGGCTGCTATGAGTGATTATCTTTTGTCTGTATGGATGGAGATCCTAGAGGTTGTTATTGCTCCTGGACTCTAAGTGTATGTGGGCAATATAATGTTATATTGATTGCCTTGGTGTTGTTACAGTGTGAACATTACAGTGTGAACATCACAGGTGTCTATGATAGGAACATCACAGGTGTCTATGATAGATACATTACATTGGTCTATGATAGATACTTTACAGTGGTCTATGATGGGACCATTACAGTGGTCTATGATGGGACCATTACAGTGGTCTATGATGGGAACATTACAGTGGTTTATGATGGGAACATTACAGTGGTTTATGATGGGAACATTACAGTGGTCTATGATGGGACCATTACAGTGGTCTATGATGGGAACATTACAGTGGTCTATGATGGGACCATTACAGTGGTCTATGATGGGACCATTACAGTGGTCTATGATAGATACATTACATTGGTCTATGATAGATACATTACATTGGTCTATGATGGGAACATTACAGGTGTCTATGATGGGAACATTACAGTGGTCTATGATGGGAACATTACAGTGGTCTATGATGGGACCATTACAGTGGTCTATGATGGGAACATCACAGTGGTCTATGATGGGACCATTACAGTGGTCTATGATGGGGACATTACAGTGGTCTATGATGGGACCATTACAGTGGTCTATGATGGGAACATTACAGTGGTCTATGATGGGACCATTACAGTGGTCTATGATGGGGACATTACAGTGGTCTATGATGGGAACATTACAGGTGTCTATGATGTGAACATTACAGTGGTCTATGATGGGAACATTACAGTGGTCTATGATGGGACCATTACAGTAGTCTATGATGGGACCATTACAGGGGTCTATGATGGAAACATTACAGGGGTCTATGATGGGAACATTACAGTGGTCTATGATGGGAACATTACAGTGGTCTATGATGGGAACATTACAGTGGTCTATGATGGGAACATTACAGTGGTCTATGATGGGAACATTACAGTGGTCTATGATGGGAACATTACAGTGGTCTATGATGGGAACATTACAGGTGTCTATGATGGGAACATTACAGTGGTCTATGATGGGACCATTACAGTGGTCTATGATGGGAACATTACAGTGGTCTATGATGGGAACATTACAGTGGTCTATGATGGGAACACTACAGTGGTCTATGATAGGAACATTACAGGTGTCTTTGATGAGACCACTACAGTGGTCTATGATGGGAACATTACAGTGGTCTATGATGGGAACATTACAGTGGTCTATGATGGGAGGACACTTTTCATAACCCCTCTGTAATATATACTTATACATAATTTACATCTGCTAGTCACGGTACATGGCCTCAGACCTCTGGTGTTTCTGAGTTAGGGTGGTCTCTGTTTGGCTTGGTTGAAACATAGTAAATTCTAGGCTGTAGCTCAGTGGGCTAACACATTCTTGTGGGATTTAGCTCAGTGGGCTAACACAGTCTTGTGGGTCACAGATGAGCAAGAGCCACTTGGGTGGTCAGACCCTCAACCATTGATCATTCTAACCATGTGAGATGCTTCACGTGAATTCCGGGCTCTCTCTCTTTCTCTCAATTTGTGTCAAGCAAAGTTTGAGCCGCTTAGAAACCACTAGGAATGAACTTTCTTAGTGAAGTTTTACCTTGTTTTTCCCAAAGGTATTTTTATGTTTCCCCTAAATATTCCTATAATGTTTCCATTCCTCCCTGGCTTTCATCTCCAATCTCCTCCTTTACCTCTGTGACTGTCAACTCATATCCACTTTTCTACAATATGGTTCACTTTTTCAATTACCTCTTCCCCCTCTCCTCCCCTCATCCTCTCCTCCTCCTCCCCTCATCTTCGCTTCCTCACCTCCTCTCATTTAATAGTTTCATTCTGCATCCATAACGAGGCATCCACGTGTAGTGGGTGGCTAAGTGCTCTGCTACTGCCTTCCTAAGACCTAGAAGTACTGTTACCCAGGATACTGTACCAAGGATTCTCTTCAGCAGTACTGTTACCCAGGATACTGTTACCCAGGATACTGTTACCCAGGATACTGTACCAAGGATTCTCTTCAGCAGTACTGTTACCCAGTATACTGTTACCCAGGATACTGTTACCCAGGATACTGTACCAAGGATTCTCTTCAGCAGTACTGTTACCCAGGATACTGTTACCCAGGATACTGTTACCCAGGATACTGTTACCCAGGATACTGTACCAAGGATTCTCTTCAGCAGTACTGTTACCCAGGATACTGTTACCCAGGATTCTCTTCAGCAGTACTGTTACCCAGGATACTGTTACCCAGGATACTGTTACCCAGGACACTGTTACCCAGGATTCTTTTCAGCAGTACTGTTACCCATGATACTGTTAACCAGGATAGTTACCCAGGATTCACTTCAGCAGTACTGTTACCCAGGATACTGTTACCCAGGTTACTGTTACCCAGGATACTGGTACTCAGAATTCTCTTCATGAGTACTGTTACCCAGGGTACTGTTACCCAGGATACTGTTACCCAGGATACTGTTACCCAGGATTATTTTAGGCAGTACTGTTACCCAGGATACTGTTACCCAGGATACTGTTACTCAGGATACTGTTACCCTGGATTCTCTTCAGCAGTACTGTTACCCAGGATACTGTTACCCAGGATTATTTTCAGCAGTACTGTTACCCAGGATACTGTTACACAGGATACTGTTACCCAGGATACTGATACTCAGGATTATTTTCAGCAGTACTGTTACACAGGATACTGTTACCCAGGATACTGTTACCCAGGATTCTCTTCAGCAGTACTGCTATCCAGGATACTGTTTTCAAGGATACTGTTACCCAGGATACTGTTACCCAGGATACTGTTACCCAGGATTCTTTTCAGCTTTACTGTTACCCAGGATACTGTCACCCAGGACACTGTTACCCAGGATTCTCTTCAGCAGTACTGCTATCCAGGATACTGTTTTCCAGGATACTGTTACCCAGGATACTGTTACCCAGGATTTTTTTCAGCAGTACCGTTACCCAGGATACTGTTACCCAGGATCCTGTTACCCAGAATTCTCTTCATGAGTACTGTTACCCAGGGTACTGTTACCCAGGATCCTGTTACCCAGGATACTGTTACACAGGATTCTTTTCAGCAGTACTGTTACCCAGGATACTGTTACCCAGGAAACTGTTACCCAGGATTTTTTTCAGCAGTATTGTTACCCAGGATACAGTTACCCAGGATACTGTTACCCAGGATAGTTACCCAGGATTCTCTTCAGCAGTACTGTTACCCAGGATACTGTTACCCAGGATACTGTTACCCAGGATTCTCATCAGCAGTACTGTTACCCAGGGCACTGTTACCCAGGATACTGTTACCCAGGATACTGTTACCCAGGATACTGTTACCCAGGATTCTTTTCAGCAGTACTGTTATCCAGGATACTGTTACCAAGGATACTGTTAGCCAGGATACGGATCCCCAGGAAACTGTTACGCATAGAAGTGTAGTGTACCATAGTGATGTGGTATTTACTATAGTAGTGTAGTGGACCATAGAGATGTGGTATTTACTATAGTAGTGTATTAGACCATAGTGATGTGGTATTTACTATAGTAGTGTAGTATACAACAGTGATGGTATTTACTATAGTAGTGTATTAGACCATAGTGATGTGGTATTTACTATAGTAGTGTAGTGGACCATAGTGATGTGGTATTTACTATAGTAGTGTAGTGGACCATAGTGATGTGGTATTTACTATAGTAGTGTATTAGACCATAGTGATGTGGTATTTACTATAGTAGTGTATTAGACCATAGTGATGTGGTATTTACTATAGTAGTGTATTAGACCATAGTGATGTGGTATTTACTATAGTAGTGTATTAGACCATAGTGATGTGGTATTTACTATAGTAGTGTAGTGGACCATAGTGATGTGGTATTTACTATAGTAGTGTAGTGGACCATAGTGATGTGGTATTTACTATAGTAGTGTATTAGACCATAGTGATGTGGTATTTACTATAGTAGTGTATTAGACCATAGTGATGTGGTATTTACTATAGTAGTGTATTAGACCATAGTGATGTGGTATTTACTATAGTAGTGTAGT
>NC_092162.1:72294879-72312379 GCF_045791955.1 Oncorhynchus clarkii lewisi
GGTGGAAGATGGGAGGAAGAGAGGTGGAAGATGGGAGGAAGAGAGGTGGAAGATGGGAGGAAGAGAGGTGGAAGATGGGAGGAAGAGCGGTGGAAGATGGTAGGAAGAGAGGTGGAAGATGGGAGGAAGAGAGGTGGAAGATGGGAGGAAGAGAGG
Organism: Oncorhynchus clarkii lewisi; assembly: GCF_045791955.1. NCBI lineage: Eukaryota > Metazoa > Chordata > Actinopteri > Salmoniformes > Salmonidae > Oncorhynchus > Oncorhynchus clarkii. Next base: position 72,295,036 of record NC_092162.1, read on the forward strand.
TGGAAGAGAGATGGAAGATGGGAGGAAGAGAGGTGGAGAGACAGTGGCGACAGAGGAATAGCAGTGAGTGACTGCCCTCTGTGTCTCCAAGAAGGCCAGGCCTGGTGTGTGGTAGTGCTGAGCAATTAACCTTTTCGTTATTAAACAACTAATTGACCGACCTCGGTTAAATCACTTGAATTCCACCCACCCACTTGGGAGCCAGGCCCAACCAACCAGATGTTTTTTCCCCCACAAAGGGGCATTGTTACAGACAGAAATACTCCTCAGTTTCATCAGCTGTCTGGGTGGCTGGTCTCAGTCATGGGTCTTTCAATTGGACAATGACCCCAAGCATACTTCCAAAGTTGTGGCAAAATGGCTTAAGGACAACAAAGTCAAGGTATTGGAGTGGCCATCACAAAGCCCTGACCTCAATCCTAGAATATTTGTGGGCAGAACTGAAAAAGCGTGTGTGAGCAAGGAGGCCAACAAACCTGACTCAGTTACACCAGCTCTGTCAGGAGGAAGGCAAAATTCACCCAATTTATTGTGGGAAGCTTGTGGAAGGCTACCCGGCACGTTTGACCCAAGTTAAACAATTTAAAGGCAATGCTACCAAATACTAATTGAGTGTATGTAAACTTCTGACCCACTGGGAATGTGATGAAATAAATAGAAGCTGAAATAAATAATTCTCTCTACTATTATTCTGACATTTCACATTCTGAAAATAAAGTGGTGATCCTAACTGACCGAAAACAGGGCATTTTTACTAGGATTAAATGTCAGGATTTGTGAAAAACTGAGTTTAAATGTATTTGGCTAAGGTGTATGTAAACTTCCGACTTCAACTGTTATCTGTAATAATTATAATCTCTAATGATGCATAGTGATGTAACTGCTATAATTATAATATCTAATGATGCATAGTGATGTAACTGCTATAATTATAATATCTAATGTATAGTGTTGTATCTGTAATAATTATAATCTCTAATGATGCATAGTGATGTAACTGCTATAATTATAATATCTAATGTATAGTGTTGTATCTGTAATAATTATAATCTCTAATGATGCATAGTGATGTAACTGCTATAATTATAATATCTAATGTATAGTGTTGTATCTGTAATAATTATAATCTCTAATGATGCATAATGAATATTCTGTAATATTTATAATCTTTAATGATGCATAATGAATAATCTGTAATAATTATAATCTCTATTGATGTATAGTGATGATTCTGCTATAATTATAATCTCTAAAGACATATTAATATTTTTATTTAACTAGGCAAGTCAGTTAAGAACGAATTCTTATTTACAATGACGGCCTAGACAGTGGGTTAACTGCCTTGTTCAGGGGCAGAATGACAGATTTTTACCTTGTCAGCTCGGGGATTCAATCTTGCAACCTTTCGGTTAGTAGTCCAACACTCTAACCACTCGGCTACCCTGCCGCCCGTTAATTACAGTATCTGTTATAATTATAATCTTTAATGATTTTATAGTGATTAATCTTCTAGAACTATAATATCTTTAATATCTCACAAAAAAAAACACACAGGAAGGAAAGGTTCAATTGATTATTTTTCATCTTTCCATGTGGCGATGTTCTAACACACACACACACACACGGTAATAAATGCCATAAATGAACCAATGGACATGTGTACATCGGAACTAGAAGCACAAGCATTTCTCTACAATAACATCTGCTAACCACGTGACCAATACAATTTGATTTGAGGACTTGTGAACGTGTGACTTTTGTTTTGAATGATTATTTATGATATTGTTTGTTTTTCTTGAAGGTGTATCTTAAACGTGAACGCATGTCCATGAAAAAAAAATGATTAGATACTTTTTGTTTTTGTTTTTACCATTCAACCAAATGTATTTTTAACGATACGATGAGTAAAGCATCTGTTTAATTCAGTTCCAGATTAATGGATTTCACTCCACAATCTAATAGCCACTGTACTAACGGGACCAATGCACTGTTTACCATTTGTCAATGTGGGGGTTGTAAATGCCTGTATGTTTAAACACAACACATTACCAACATTATAACATCGTTCATTAGGTCTACATGAATTTGTATAAATATATATATGTTTTTAAAAGGTAGTTGAACTGTCAATTATTTTCATGTTAGGCAAAGTGGGATCGTCCGATTCGTGAGATGAAACATGTATGAATCTCTCTCATTCTTGGTGACTTCACATATTTAGACAGAAATCATTTATTGTCTTACATTTTATACACAGGCATTATGACCATTTGGTAAACAGAGCATGGATCCTGCTAGAACAGTGCCTATTATATTGTGGAGTGAAATCCATTCACACTAGATCCGCCATAGACCAACGACCACGGAGGTTTGATTAAAAAAAAAATGTAAAAAAAAAAAAAAAAAGCCTATTCCGAACTGAATCCACCTGACATGGTGTAGGACGTTGGTACACAGCCAAGCGCTACTGCGTGTTTCACTCCTCACTGAATGAATGACAAATGGATGAACGTGCTTCACAATTGCATTGAAATTAGTCTGAATGATAAGGAGGTTGAAGAGGTTGATTTAATTTAGAAAAGACAATAGTGTAATGATGAGTTGGTATTATGCCTATTTATTAGCAGCAAATCATTTGACTTCTAGGGTTGATACCTAACCTACCTTTTATGTTTTACTTTGTGTAAAGAAGCTGTTACGGGACTGTTTTCCCTAACTAATGTATTGTAAGGGCAACTAAAACATGCTACGTGTTGCAGTAGGCCTTTAGAATAATGCTAAACATATCCTTGACTTTATCCAGTGAAGCAAAAAGATTGCCAGCCCACTGATTGAATGAGAAATGGATAGAATGGGAAATATTGGTGCTAGTTACTTCACAATCCAAATTAAATTAGGCCCAACTGAATGACGAGGGTAAAGAGGTCAATTTAATTTATAACATCAATAGTGTAACGATGAGTTTGTGTTAAGCCTATTCATCAGAGTCTACTGCTCATGTTACTAATTTGACAGCGTGCCTTGCAGGGTGATACCATTCTCTTTTACCTCTCTCATCTCTTTTAGGTTTTACTTTGGTTAAATAAGCCGTTATGGGGACGAAAAACATGCTGCGTGTTGCAGTAGTCCTTTAGCATAATGCTAAACATATCCTCAGCTTTTATCCAACGAAGCTAAAGATGCCAAGTTAATGAGCGGGAAAGAAACGATGCCAGTCAGCCTGCACAGACGGCCCATTGAAACTACACACAAACTATACTGAAACTAATTTCACACATAGTAAGAGATAGCCTATATACAATATTAAAATGGACAATCTGTTGAGTGACAATATTCGTCCGATCAGTTGTCAAATTGTACATGAAGAGATCGGCACATCTTGTAATAGACAGGTGCAGGGAAAGGAGCATCGCTTTATCAAATCCTCCTGCAGAGTCACATGCAGGTAAAACATGTTTGATTTCTATATAGTATCTGAAAGACAAAGACCCGATGGTCACTCTGACAGAGCTCCAGAGTTCCTCTGTGAAGTTGGGAGAACCTTCCAGAAGGACAACCATCTCTGCAACACTCAAACCAATCAGGCCTTTATCATAGAGTGGCAAGACAGAAGCCACTTCTCAGTAAAAGGCACATGGCATCCTGATGAAACCAAGATTGAACTCATTGGCATGAATGCCAAGCATCCGGTCTGGAGGAAGCCTGGCACCATCCTTACGGTGAAGTATGGTGTTGGCAGCATCATGCTGTAGGGATGTTTTTCAGTGACAGTGACTGGGATACTAGTCAGGATCGAGGGAAAGACGAACGGAGCCAAGTACAGAGAGATCCTTGATGAAAACCTGCTCCAGAGCACTCAGGACCTCAGGCTGGGGCGAAGGTTCACCTCCCAACAGGACAAAGACCCTAAGCACACAGCCAAGACCATGCAGGAGTGGCTTTTGGAACAATTCTCTGAATGTCCTTGAGTGGCCCAGCCAGATCCCGGACTTGAACCCCATCTAACATCTCTGGAGAGACCGCAGGGAAGAATAGGAGAAACTCCCTAAATACAGGTGTGCCAAGCTTGTAGTGTCCTACACAAGAAGACTTGAGGCTGTAATCACTGCCAAAGGTGCTTCAACAAAATACTGAGTAAAGGGTCTGAATACTGATGGAAATGTCGTATTTCAGTTTTATATGTTTTTAATAAATGTGCAAAAAAAATCTAAAAACCTGTTTTTACTTTGTCATTACGGGGTATTATGATGTCATTATGGGGTATTGTGATGTCATTATGGGGTATTGTGATGTCATTACGGGGTATTATGATGTAATTATGGGGTATTATGATGTCATTATGGGGTATTGTGATGTCATTATGGGGTATTGTGATGTCATTACGGGGTATTGTGATGTCATTATGGGGTATTGTGATGTCATTATGGGGTATTGTGATGTCATTATGGGGTATTGTGATGCCATTACGGGGTATTGTGTGCAGATTGATGAGGGACAAAAATGACTATTTAGCTCTTCTTTGTCTACAGTACACCCATTCAGCATCGTTTACACCCTCTTAAGCTTTAGCCCCACCAATCTCGTTTCGCTCTCACTTGACGCTCTGGCTGATGATTTGTTTACCTATGGATAATATAAAAACAGCTCTGCACCAAAACTATTTACAAACAGCATTTAGTCTTACATATGACATGGAAAGACAAGTGATATCATATTAATAAAACACAAACTTCATTGTAAGAATAATGTCATTCAAACCTGAAAATGAAGACAATCCAAGTGCTATCATAACCATAACATGTAAACAACATACATTTCACAGTTCATTTTCATCTAAATCCAATTGGTATTACAAAATAGGAATCAAATAAGCCATTTAACAACAATTATTAACTTCAATTTATACATTCAACTAGCATATAGTCTATCACACACAGCATCAGAAACGTGAACAATTCCAAAAGCACAACATTATTTTACAGTCATTACAATTTACATTGTCCTTCACAGCACGAAGGCCATTAGTCATGAATGAAACATAAAGGGAGCCTGCCATGCAAGATGTGTTGGATAAGAAAGTGAAAACATAGGAGAGGGGACATGGGAGAGGGGACATGGGAGAGGGGACATGGGAGAGGGGACATGGGAGAGGGGACATGCAGGAAAGGGCAACATGAAAAGAGTAAAACGACTAGTGAACATCTGAATCCCTTTACTAGAGAACATCTGAATCCTTTTACTAGAGAACATCTGAATCACTTTACTAGAGAACATCTGAATCCTTTTACTAGAGAACACCTGAATCCCTTTACTAGAGAACATCTGAATCCTTTTACTAGAGAACATCTGAATCCTTTTACTAGAGAACATCTGAATCCCTTTACTAGAGAACATCTGAATCCCTTTACTAGAGAACATCTGAATCCCTTTACTGGTCTAAATCTGAATCCCTTTACTAGAGAACACCTGAATCCCTTTACTAGAGAACACCTGAATCCCTTTACTGGTCTAAATCTGAATCCCTTTACTAGAGAACATCTGAATCCCTTTACTAGAGAACATCTGAATCCTTTTACTAGAGAACATCTGAATCCTTTTACTAGAGAACATCTGAATCCCTTTACTAGAGAACATCTGAATCCCTTTACTAGAGAACATCTGAATCCCTTTACTGGTCTAAATCTGAATCCCTTTACTAGAGAACACCTGAATCCCTTTACTAGAGAACATCTGAATCCCTTTACTGGTCTAAATCTGAATCCCTTTACTAGAGAACATCTGAATCCCTTTACTAGAGAACATGTGAATCCCTTTACTAGAGAACACCTGAATCCTTTTACTAGAGAACATCTGAATCCTTTTACTAGAGAACATCTGAATCCCTTTACTAGAGAACATCTGAATCCCTTTAATAGAGAACACCTGAATCCCTTTACTAGAGAACATCTGAATCCCTTTACTAGAGAACATCTGAATCCCTTTACTAGAGAACATCTGAATCCCTTTACTGGTCTAAATCTGAATCCCTTTACTAGAGAACATCTGAATCCCTTTACTAGAGAACATCTGAATCCCTTTACTGGTCTAAATCTGAATCCCTTTACTAGAGAACATCTGAATCCCTTTACTGGTCTAAATCTGAATCCCTTTACTAGAGAACACCTGAATCCCTTTACTAGAGAACATCTGAATCCCTTTACTGGTCTAAATCTGAATCCCTTTACTAGAGAACATCTGAATCCCTTTACTAGAGAACATCTGAATCCCTTTACTAGAGAACATCTGAATCCCTTTACTAGAGAACATCTGAATCCCTTTACTAAAGAACATCTGAATCCCTTTACTGGTCTAAATCTGAATCCCTTTACTAGAGAACATCTGAATCCCTTTACTAGAGAACATCTGAATCCCTTTACTGGTCTAAATCTGAATCCCTTTACTAGAGAACACCTGAATCCCTTTACTAGAGAACATCTGAATCCCTTTACTAGAGAACACCTGAATCCCTTTACTAGGGAACATCTGAATCCCTTTACTAGAGAACACCTGAATCCCTTTACTAGAGAACATCTGAATCCCTTTACTGGTCTAAATCTGAATCCCTTTACTAGAGAACATCTGAATCCCTTTACTGGTCTAAATCTGAATCCCTTTACTGGTATCTATTTCCGCAACGAGTCAAACTCCCCGGAGTGCCACAAACTAAAACAATGTTTGGTCCTTTACGATACAAAAAACAGTTTGCACATTCAGGTGCCACACAAACAGACAGAGTCCAGTTCTCCCTACTGTCTTTCCTGGAACACATCTAAAAGACATTATCTCTGCTACCGCACGGCAAGCGGTACCGGAGCGCCACGTCTAGGTCCAAGAGGCTCTTTAAAAGCTTCTACCCCCTAAACCATAAGACTGCTGGACAGCTAATCAAATGGCTACCCAGACTGTTTGCATTGTCCCCCCCCCCCCCCCCCCCCCCATTTTACACCACTACTAGTCTCTGTTGTTATTATCTATGCATAGTCACTTTAATAACTCTACCTATATGAACATTTAACCTCAATTACCTCGACTAACCGGTGACCCCGCACATGGACTCTGTACCGGAACCCCCTGTATATAGCCTCGCTATTGGTTAGGGCTTGTAATTAACCATTTCACTGTACCTGTTGTTTTCGGGCAAATGTGACAAATACAATTTGATTTGATTTGATGTCATTAACATCCACACCTCCTAACTGATGATAAGGTTCTCTCTGAATGTAATCTGGCACTAACCAGTTTGCCCATTTTCCGTGATTACATGGACATTCCTGGAACAAAATGTACACTATATATACACACAAAAGTATGTGGACACACCATTAAAATGAGTGGATCCGGCTAATTCAGACACACCCGTTGCCGACAGGTGTATAAAATCGAGCACACAGCCATGAATTCTCCATAGTAAAACATTGGCAGTAGAATGGCCCGTACTGAAGAGCTCAATGACTTTCAACGTGGCACCGCCAATAGGATGCCACCTTTCCAACAAGTGAACAAGTCAGTTCATAAAATGTCTGCTCTGCTAGATCTGCCCCGGTCAACTGTAAGTGCTATTATTGTGAAGTGGAGACGTCTAGGAGCAACAACTTCTCAACCGCAATGTGATAGGCCACACAAGCACACAGAACGGGACCGCAGATTTCTTATTGTTTGTCCTCAGTTGCAACACTCACTAGCTCCAAACTTCCTCTGGAAGCAACGTCAGCACTCTAACTGTTTGTTGGTAGCTTCATGACATGGTTTTCCATGACCGAGCAGCCGTACACAAGCCTAAGATTACCATGCGCAATGCCAAGCGTCGGCTGGAGTGGAGTGAAGCTTGCCGCTATTGGACTCTGGAGCAGTGGAAACTCGTTCTCTTGAGTGATGAATCACGCTTCACCATCGCTTCACCATCTGGCAGTCCTGGTGGGGGAATAATAGTCTGGGGCTGTTTTTTCATTGTTCAGGCTAGTAAAAAAAATAAGTGTTTTCCACCACTTCTGGGTCTTCTGTAAAACATTGTAGGAGTTGATCAACTGATCAGACTTGTCAACCCCACCCATCTGTCTATTGTAAATGTGGATTCCAGCAGACTGTTGGACCATTTCCCTATTCCGGACACCATCTTGTTGGACTAGCCTTGTTACTGGAGTGGAATCATTTGCATTGTGAAAATTGGAATGGCAAGCAACAGTACGTGTGTCTCTCCACTGTATGGCCGATACATTGCCCACTATCCTACACCAACACATATCTCCACCACTCGGTTTGACGCTCCCACTTTTTAAAGTACTTAAATGCATCAGGCAACTGTTTCCAGTTTACCCTACAAGTCCCACGTGAATTGAATCCCTGTTCTCGCAAACTACATACGAGTATGTTGGCGATGAATAGAAGTTGTTGAACCAAACATTGTAACCCTGGTTTGGCCAAAAAATGATTCCACAACTACTTTACTGGCTAGGTCAACCACACGATCATCCTGGCCTTCTGGTGTTGACTTTTAGAATCGAAAGATGAAGCAATGACTCATAATTTAAATGAACCACTTAGTTGGCTTCCCATTCGTATACTGCTTGATTCCCGATTGCTCCTTTTGATTTGAACATGTGCTCATCTATGGCTCAGTTTTGGTTTGGCTGATACAGCTTTATTACATGTCTGTTATCACGTGGTCCTGATGGTCCAGATGGTCCAGGTGGTCCAGAAGGTCCAGGTGGTACAGATGGTCCAGGTGGTCCAGGTGGTTCAGGTGGTCCAGGTGGTCCAGGTGGTTCAGGTGGTCCAGGTGGTCCAGGTGGTCCAGGTGGTCCAGATGGTCCAGGTGGTCCAGGTGGTACAGGTGGTACAGGTGGTCCAGGTGGTACAGGTGGTCCAGATGGTACAGATGGTACAGATGGTCCAGGTGGTCCAGGTGGTCCTGGTGGTCCAGGTGGTCCTGATGGTCCAGGTGGTCCAGGTACCACAGTCTTCTTAGACCATTTGTCTTAGCGACAGGTCAAGCAGCCAACAGAGCTTTGAAGAGATTAAGCAACATGAAAGCTCTAGCCCAAGAACCCCGAGGAGACTTTGTACACCAGTATCGATGAAGGTCAAGCAGTTCGGTAAACTCCATGTAAATGAGCAGTCCAAAGAAACCGGTAGAATTCTGTACGTGTAACTTCAAGGCTTTGAGGGATTCACCATACGATGGATACTTCAAAAACAAAGTCTCTAAACCCTGACTATTTGTGGACACAGAAACCTCTGCCACCAATGCCTGTGTGAAAAACAACAAGAAAGAAGTCTCTCCCTTCTCAACTGCCTGACGTACACTGCCAAGATCCAAACCAACTGGACGTTCAGGCGCGACAAAGTTACACTTTATGATCTAATGGTTTTCACTGTAACATTTGAGAAAACAAGTGAACAACTATGTCTGATAGTCCACGATGATGTATAGCCTGTAAGTAGCAAAGTCACAAACCAGCTAAACCAGGAACATTTAGTTAACAGTTAGCTGACCCCCACATAGTCATTATTTCAAAGCTAACAAACAAAAAAACGGCACTATTTCAAGTGTTGGTTCAGGAAAGGGGGGGGGGGGGGGTACGAGGTGAGGAGTGGGATTATTTAAGATACTCTTTGAGGAGGTAGGGTTTCTGGTGCTTTCCCACGATGGCCAGGGACTCTGCTTCAGGGCGAAGCTTGTTCCACCATTGGGGTTGCAGGACAGAGAGCTTGGACTGGGCCCTTCACCCTATGGGATGGCGAAGAGACCAGAGGTGGCAGAACGGAGTCCTCGGGTAGGGGTGTAGGATTTGAACAGAGACTGCAGGTAGGGAGGGGCAGTTCCTCTTGCTGCTCTGTAGGTAGGCACCATGGTCTTGTAGTGGATGCGAGCTTCGACTGGAAGCCAGTGGAGTGTGTGGAGGAGTGGAGTGAGATGTGATAACTTGGGAAGATTGAAATCCAGGTGGGCGCTCTGGATAAGTTACAGGGGTTTTATTGCACAAGCGGGACGCCCAGCCAACAGCGAGTTGCAGTAGTTCAGACGGGAGATGACAAGTGCCTGGATTAGGACCTGCGCCGCTTCCTGTGTGAAGTAGGGTCGTCCTCTACAGATGTTGTAGAGCCTGAACCTGCAGGAGAGAGTTACTGCTTTGATGTTTGCAGAGAACGACAGGTTGTTATCCAGGGTCACGCCAAGGCTCTTTGTACTCTTGGAGGGCGACAACTCTGGAGTTGTCAATCGTGATGGAGAGGTCTTGGACTGGGCAGGCCTTCCCCGGGAGGAAGAGCAGCTCCGGCTTGTTGAGGTTGAGCTTGAGGTGGTGGGCCCGACATCCAAGGGGAGATATCTGACAGGCATGTAGAGTTGCACGTCACAACATGGGTATCAGAAGGGGGGAAGGAGAGAAAAGTAGTTGAGCGTCATCTGCATAGCAATGATAGGAGAGTCCATGTGAGGATATGACAGAGCTGAGTGACTTGGTGTATAGAGAGGAGAAGAGAGGGCCATCCTCATAGCAGTGATAGGAAAGACCATGAGGGTCTAGAACCGAGCCCTGTGGGACACAAGTAGTGAGAGTATGTGGTGCAAATAATAGATCCTCTCCATGTCACCTGGTAGGAGGAGGCCTCCTCCTACTTCGGAGGCCTCCTCCTACTTCGGAGGCCTCTTCCTACTTGGGAGGCCTCCTCCTACTTGGGAGGCCTCCTCCTACTTGGGAGGCCTCCTCCTACTTGGGAGGCCTCCTCCTACCAGGTGACATGGAGAGGATCTATTATTTGCACCACATACTCTCACTACTTGTGTCCCAAGTAGTATGCAATCAAAGAAGGTGCAATGCCTGACACACCCAGCCTTGAGAGCCATATGATGGTTTACAGGGTAGAAGGCAGTGGATAGATCGAGCTTTGGCAGTGTGAAGTGCCTCCGTGACACAATCTCAGTTGAGTGATCCGTCTTGACTGGTTAGGCTCAAGAAGATTGTTCTGAGAGAGATGAGAGATGAGAGAGCTGATCAAGTGTTTTGGAAAAGAAAAGAGGTCTATAGTTTTTGACGGCAGATGAGTCGAGTGTTAGTATCTTGAGGAGGGGAGCGACTTGGGACATTTTGAAGTCAGAGGGTTTGGTCAGGAATGAGTTGTAGGGAAGTGAGGAATGGGAGAAGGCCTCCAGAGATGGTCCGGAGAAGGGAGGAGAGGAAAGGGCTGAGTGGGTGTCTAGACCGACAGTCAGCATATTAAAACACTTCTGTTTTTTTTCTGATCACGAGCCACTGATTACCTACCCTTCATTCCTTCAAAAAAGAATTATATTCAAAATTCCTGGAGATATAAATCGGAAAACACATTCTAAAATGTTAATATTGTCATTAGCAACATATTAAATCTAATTATATACAGTTTCTTACCTTGATATTGTTGTCCAAATCTGAATGATGGTGTTGCCAAAAATTGGTCATAACCTGTCAGATTGAGAAGATGAGGGTGAAGAAGAAGGGGGAGATACGTCTCCATGTCTCCATGTGGGAGCAGCGAGCCATTTTCGTGATGAGTAATTTTCCCTTTTGAGAGAATGCCTAATTCCCGCCCTTAACCCCCATAAAACAATCATATATCATTAATGCAGACATTGTACAAAATTTAAAAAGAGGAGTTTTATGTAAAAAATTGAAAAGATTGTAGAGATATTGACAAGACAACCATCGGAAACTTCAACAAAGCGCCTACTTAGATCCTCCACAAAGAGGGAGAAAAGCTGAATTAAGGCAGTTTGTAAGAGATCCTATTTAATCTACACTGCCATTCGGATTGCAGTCCCCCCTTCAGCTTCACAACACTTCCTGTTATAGACGATTTCCACGTGTGAAAAGAAGAAGGGAAGTTTTTTTTTTTAATTGCGTCAATTTAAATGAGTCATTTGACCATTCACAGGCGTTAGGAGAAAACTCTCAGTAAAAGACAATTCACCAACATGGCAATTCAATCTCATTTCCTTCATGCTTGTCATTGCAGAGATTGTAGACAGCCATACACTTAATTTCTCTCTCCCATGTAGAATAGACCCTGAATGTTGCACATACTGTAACTACAGAGCCTTCAGAAAGTATCCGTGACCCTTGACCTCTTCCACATGTTGTTGTGTTACAACCTGAATTCACACTTTAATAACAAAGGGAACTCATGTTTTTTAGAAATGTTTTATGCAAATTTATTGAAAATGAAATACAGAAATATTACATTTGTATAAGTATTCACACCCCTGAGTCAATACTTTGTAGAAGCACCTTTGGCGATGACTACAGCTGTAAGTACTGGGTAAGTCTCTAAGAGTTTAGCACAACTATGGGGCAAAACTGATGGGGCTGGCTAAGATTGTTAACAACATTTTAATTATATTTAGTCTCCAAATGTAAAAAAACAAAACATCAATACATTTGCACAATGAGCACTTGTTGTCTCTCAAATACATCATTCCAGTTGTTGGTTAGCTAGCTAGTGAATTTTAGCCATATTAGCATATAGACATGAAATCAGTCAGAACAGCTCAAAGCAACACATGGTCAAGAACAAGATGAAACTAGCTGAAATGAGACACTTATGATTCCTCACACGGCAGCTTCTTGTCATTGTTGCTATTCATGGATTGTACAATATTTGCACATTATTATTTAAAACATTCTTCAAGCTCTGTGAAGTTGGTTGTTGATCATTTCTAGACAGCCATTTTCAAGTCTTGCCATAGATTTATCCAGCCGATTTCAGTCAAAACAGTCACTTGTCTGTAACATTCAACGTCATCTTTGACAAGCAACTACAGTGTTTATTTGGTTTGTTGAAAACATGACGAGTGGTACGCAGTGATGCGTTGGATTTGACATAAACATAATGCTTCATATTCAAGACAAACAGGAGCAGCGTGTTTTTGGAATATATTCAAATCTGTAGAGGCTTCTTTGTGTGGAGTAACTACAATGTTGTTGATCCATCCTCAATTTTCTCATATCAAAACTAGGGGGCACTATTTTCATTTTTGGAAAAATAACGTTCCCAAAGTAAACGGGATATTTTGTCAGGACAAGATGCTAGAATATGCATATAACTGACAGTTTAGGATAGAAAACACTCTAAAGTTTCCAAAAACCGTAAAAATTTTGTCTGTGAGTATAACAGAACTGATATTGCAGGCGAAAGCCTGAGAAAAATCCAATCCGGAAGTGCCTCATGTTGTTGATCCATCCTAACTTTTCTCATATCAAAACCATTAAACTCTGTAACTGTTTTAAAATCACCATTGGCCTCATGGTGAAATGCCTCCCCGGAAACTGAGTTAGGAAAGATCACACCATCCAAAGTGTAATCAATAGCTTGACCAAGACTCAAAGGGATATTCAATGTCTACTTTTTTTTTGTATTACCCATCTACCAATAGGTGCCCTTCTTCGCGAGGCATTGGAAAACATCCCTGGTCTTTGTGGTTAAATCTGCGTTTGAAATTCACTGCTCAACTGAGGGACCTCGCAGATAATGGGGGACAGAGATGAGGGAGTCATTCAAAAATCGTGTTAAACACTATTATTGCACACAGAGTGAGTCCATGCAACTTGTTATACCCTTTGTTAACCAATAAGAGCCCTCCCTGTCTAAGCCAGGGGAGGGGCCTTCTACTAAGCTAAACAGAATTGTTTTAAGAAGGTCATACCAAGCATCATTTTTATATTTGATTTAGAATTGTAAGACCCCTTGAAGTATATAAAGAGACAAAACAGTCACTTGATGAAAACATGTTCTGGGCCTGACTGCTATTAGCCCAAACAAACACACTGAATAACAGATAGTCCTTACTGCTATTAGCCAATAGAAACACACTGAATAACAGATAGTCCTTACTGCTATTAGCCAATAGAAACACATTGAATAACAGATAGTCCTTACTGCTATTAGCCAATAGAAACACATTGAATAACAGATAGTCCTTACTGCTATTAGCCAATAGGAACACATTGAATAACAGATAGTCCTTACTGCTATTAGCCAATAGAAACACATTGAATAGCAGATAGTCCTTACTGCTATTAGCCAATAGAAACACACTGAATAACAGATAGTCCTTACTGCTATTAGCCAATAGAAACACACTGAATAACAGATAGTCCTTACTGCTATTAGCCCATAGAAACACATTGAATAACAGATAGTCCTTACTGCTATTAGCCAATAGAAACACATTGAATAACAGATAGTCCTTACTGCTATTAGCCCATAGAAACACACTGAATAACAGATAGTCCTTACTGCTATTAGCCAATAGAAACACACTGAATAACAGATAGTCCTTACTGCTATTAGCCAATAGAAACACACTGAATAACAGATAGTCCTTACTGCTATTAGCCCATAGAAACACACTGAATAACAGATAGTCCTTACTGCTATTAGCCAATAGAAACACACTGAATAACAGATAGTCATTACTGCTATTAGAAACACATTGAACAACAGATAGTCCTTACTGCTATTAGCCAATAGAAACACATTGAATAACAGATAGTCCTTACTGCTATTAGCCAATAGAAACACATTGAATAACATTCACTACATGGAAGAGCAGACAGTCCCAAAATAAATTCAAAAAAGGAAGTTTGTTCTGGTTTCATCAGACTAGAGAAAGTTGTTTCTCATGGTCTGAGGGTCCTTTAGGTGCCTTATGACAAACTCCAAGCGGGCTGTCACGTGAGGTGGCCTTTTCCTGAGGACTGGCTTCTGTCTGGCCACTCTAGCATAAAGGTCTGATTGGTGTAGTGGTGGAGTACTGCAGAGATGGCTGTCCTTCTGGAAGGTTCTACCAACTCCACAAAGGAACTCTAGAGCTCTGTCACAATGACCATCGGGTTCTTAGTCACCTCCATTACCAAGGCCTTTCTACTCCGACTGCTCAGTTTGGCCAGGCGGACAGCTCTAGGAAGAGTCTCGGTGGTTCCAAACTTGTTCCATTTAAGAATGATGGAAGCCACTTCTCGGGGACCTTCAATGCTATAGATATTTTTTTGGTACTCTTCCACAGATCTGTGCCTCGACACAATCCTTTCTCGGAGCTCTACGAACAATTCCTTCGACCTCGTGGCTTGGTTTTTGCTCTGACGTGGACTGTCAACTGAGGGACCGAACAGCTGAAGTCGGAATTTTACATACACCATAGCCAAATACATTTAAAACTCCGTTTTCACCTGACATTTAATCAGAGTAAAAATTCCCTGTTTTAGGTCAGTTAGGATCACCACTTTATTTTAAGAATGTGAAATGTCAGAATAATAGTAGAGAGAATGATTTATTTCAGATTTGATTTCTTTCATCACATTCCCAGTGGGTCAGAAGTTGACATACACTCAATTAGTATTTGGTAGAATTGCCTTTAAATTGTTTAACTTGAGTCAAATGTTTTGGGTAGTCTTCCACAAGCTTCCCACAATAAGTGGGAAGAATAAGCATTTTGGCCCATTCCTCCTGACAGAGCTGGTGTAACTGAGTCAGGTTTGTAGGCCTCCTTGTAGGCCTCCTTGTAGGCCTCCTTGTAGGCCTCCTTGTAGGCCTCCTTGTAGGCCTCCTTGTAGGCCTCCTTGTAGGCCTCCTTGCTCACACACACTTTTTCATATGTTCTATGGGATTGAGGTCAGGGTTTTGTGATGGCCACTCCAACACCTTGACTTTGTTGTCCTTAAGCCATTTTGCCACAACTTTGAAAGTATGCTTGGGGTCATTGTTAATTTGGAAGACCAGCTTGCAACCAAGCTTTAACTTCCTGACTAATGTCTTGAGATGTTGCTTCAATATATCCACGTAATTTTCACGTAATTTTCACTCCTCGTAATGCCATCTATTTTGTGAAGTGCACCAGTCCCTCCTGCAGCAAAGCACCCCCACAACATGATGCTGCCACCCCCATGCTTCACGGTTGGGATGGTGTTCTTCGGCTTGCAAGCTTCCCTCTTTTTCCTCCAAATATAACGATGGTCATTATGGCCAAACAGTAATATTTTTGTTTTCTCCTCTCTTTTCCTTTACCTCCTGTATATGCCTCATTATTGTTCATTTATTGTGTTACTTTTTATTTGAAAAATTACTTTAGTTTATATTGTAAATATTTTCTTAACTCTCTTTTTTGAACTGCATTGTTGGTTAAGTGTCAATAAGCATTTCACGGTAATGTCTACACCTGTCGGCACATGAAACATAAGATTTTAATTGATTTGATGCGCAACAGCTGGAGTGGTGTAAAGCTCACTGCCATTGCACCTGGAGCAGTGGAAATGGGTTCTCTGGAGTGATGAATCACACTTCACCATCTGTCAGTCCGACGGCTGAATCTGGGTTTGGCGGATGCCGGGAGAACGCTAACTGCCGCAAATGCATAGTGCCGACAGTCAAGTTTGGTGGAGGAGAAATAATGGCGTGGGGCTGTTTTTCATGGTTCGGGCTCCTTAGTTACAGTGAAGGGAAATCTTAATGCTACAGCATACAATGACAACCTGTGCAACTCTGTGCCTCCAACTTTGTGCCAACAGTTTGGGGAAGGCCCTTTCCTGTTTCAGCATGACAATGCCCCCGTGCACAAAGCGAGGTCCATACAGAAATGGTTTGTTGAGATTGGTGTGGAAGAACTTGACTGGCCTGTACAGAACCCTGACCTCAACCCCATTGAACACCTTTAGGATGAATTGGAACGCCGACTGTGAGCCAGGCCTAATCGTCCAACATCAGTGCCCGACCTCACTAATGCTCTTGTAGCTGAATGGAAGCAAGTCCCAATGTTCCAACATCTAGTGGAAAGCCTTCACAGAAGACTGGAGGCTGTTATAGCAGCAATGTTCCTACATCTAGTGGAAAGTCTTCCCAGAAGACTGGAGGCTGTTATAGCAGCAATGTTCCAGCATCTACTGGAAAGCCTTCCCAGAAGAGTGGAGGCTGTTATAGCAGCAAATGTGAGGACCAACTCCATATTAATGATTTTGAACGCGATGGTCAACGAGCAGGTGTCCACATACTTTGGTAATGTTTGTACCTTACCTGCAAAAACAGGTTGGATGGAAAATTGGGTTACTGTTAGACGTTTTCATGTGTGTGTGTATGTATGTATGTATGTATGTATGTATGTATGTATGTGTGTGTGTGTGTGTGTGTGTGTGTGTGTGTGTGTGTGTGTGTGTGTGTGTGTGTGTGTGTGTGTGTGTGTGTGTGTGACAGGGCAGGCCCTGCAAAGGTCAAATTGGGGGTGCTTGTATTTGTCCTGTTTTTCAGGAAGATTGTTTACTATTGACGTGAAAATTGGACC